>NW_027257049.1:50000-60110 GCF_029215685.1 Pituophis catenifer annectens | reverse complement strand
CATGTAGTAGTAGAAAAGAGTAGTAATCTGTGGGTTAAGTTATTATTTTGGTTAAGTTCTCAGCCACAACTTTGATTTTAGCTCCAGGGAGACAACATACCTCTCTGGATTGACTATCTTTTTTTTTTTTTGTAAATATTTTTTATTTATTTTTTCAAATTTAAACATAAAAACATAACTTTCAAGAGCAAAAATCTCGATCCGGTCATAGATGGTTACCACGCTTACATTCCTTTCACAAGCTCAATTCACAATTTCCATTACATCTTTTATAAATAAATAAAAAAAGAAAAAAAAAGAAGATAAAAAAGAAATTCAAAACTTAAGAAAAAACCAATTTTACCTCAAATTTCACATTTTCATCTATATAAACCCATTATATCTATCCAAAATTAGTTTCAAATTCACTTTCACTAATTTTTACATCTGCATAACAATTCTAAACATATCTTTATTCTTCTTTACCTTATATCTTATACAAGTCATATCAAAATAATTTTTACAATATTCTAACCTCTTGTTAAGTGTTTACCTTACAATTTTATCACCATTTATTCTTAGTTTCAATTCAATACCACTCCATTTTTATTATATTTTATAAAACAACATTTTATCTAATTTTAATCCTTTGACCCTTATCCTCAAATCAGTTTACCTTAGGTTTTTTTTCCCCAGTTTACATATTACACAGATTTCTCTCAAAGGCATATTTTATTTACTCCAATTTCTAATATATTTTTCACTATATCTCCCTCTAATATTTAACTATCTTCCAGCTTGTTCTATTTGATTAATTCTCAGCTTGATCCCCTCCAAAACACCAACTATTTAGTTGATTTTAGAATAGTTCCTCAATCTCCTCCAACTCTCCTCCTATTTGTTTGACTGTTTCCAGCATTTTGTGGGCTGATTTCCAGCATAGTCTCCTCCTTAACTCCCTCCATTGTTTGGCTGATTTCCAGCATAGTCTCCTCCAACTCTCCTCCTATTTGTTTGGCTATTTCCAGCATTTAGAATTAATTTCCAACGTATTTCCACCAAGTCTCAAACTTTTATCTAGTTGGTATCCATCCCACACATTTTAACTGTAACATAATTATCTGTTTTATATCATTTTTCCATCCTGCTCTTTCAATTTAAATCTCAGTATATTTCATAATAGTCATCATTTCCAACTTGTATTACCTTAATTCAAGACTAATCACTAGCATCTGTGTATCTTGTATTTTGTTCAATCAATCCTTATTCATCAGTTTAACATTTGCTTGCAAATTAAAATTAAAACGTATTACATCAAACAGTACATTTTCTTAAAATTTTCCTGCCTCAAAATATATTCTTCTTTATTATTTTTATCCCCTTGATATCATCCACTATTTTAATGGCCACCTCTTATTTTCTATTTTTATTATTTCACAACCCTTCCTGTTTTTATCCAAAAATCATATATACCTAGGCTTTTAAACTTTATCATATATACCTAGGCTTTTAAACTGTACATTTCAGTTAGTCACATTTAAATTTATCCACTTTAATTCTTCCTTTTCTTCAGGGCCGGATTTTCCTATAGGCTAACTAGGCTTCAGCCTAGGGCCTCAAGATCAAGAGGGGCCTACACAGTGGTGGGATTCTGGGGGTTCTAGGGGGTTCGGCCGAACCTTTTGTTAAATTGCTGGCTCGCCCGCCCCTCGCCTCCCACCCACGCGGCGCCAGCCTATCGTAGCCAGGGGTAGGCAATTGTGGCTCTTTTACAACCTGTGGACTTCAACTTCCAGAATTCCTGAGACAGCTTGGCTGTCTCAGGAATTCTGGGAGTTGAAGGCCACAGGTTGTAAAAGAGCCACAATTGCCCACCCCTTCCCTAGCCTGGGATCCGCTGCCTGGGATCCACGTGGGCTGCCACGTGGTTCCCCACCAGCTCCGGACGCAAGAGAGCAGGATAGAGAAAGCAGCTTCCACGCCTTCACTCACCCTCACTCTCTGCTCTGTTGGATCGCCGGCCGTTTGCTTACCCCGCCCACTCCCAATCTATTGCTGCCTCCGATGGCTAGAGGAAAAAAAAACTTCAAATTCTTGCCGCGGGGCTTCAAAGGGCCGCCCTAGAGCCAGTGGTGCAGCCAAACCCTTTGTTAAATTGCTGGCTTGCCCCGCTCCTCCGCACCACTATTTATTGCCAATAAATAGTGGTGGGCAAGGGGCGGGGGAGCCAGCAATTTAACAAAGGGTTCGGTGTTTTTTTTGTAATTTTATTGGCCCACGGAGCTTCAGCATAGGCTAATTGGCCTCCCGGCTCTCAGCTGATTTGTCTCAGCTGTTTTGCTCAGGGCTCTTCTGCTTCCTTGCAAAGAGTGCTGATTTTTTTTCCCCCTAGCTATGCTGAGAAACGAAACTGAAACTGCTTTGCTGTTGCTGCAAGGTTGGAAAATTAGGCAGGCAGAATTATTTTCTTTTTCCTCACCAAAAAAGGTAGGCGCAAACAATGGGAAATTTAGGGAAAAAGAGGAGAGTTCAGGATTTTAAAATACAAAAGAAAAAAAGCTCTATTTAACTAGGGAATTGTAATAATTGAGATACTATTAATTGTATATTTCTGAAAGCAGAAATGGTTAAGTTGTGGTTTGGAGGAATATATGGGGGAAATTATTTGGTTTATTATTATTGGTAAATATAATTAATTGATTTGTAAGAAATTGGATTGCATGGAAATAATTGGAATATTCATGTTCATATTGATTAATATACAAAAAAGGTAGTTATATAACTAATTGATTTATATTAAAATGTTGAATTTATATTAAACAACTAATATTACATAATTAACCAATGTGAGGATGGATATAAAAATAGATGACAATGGGAAGGAGTAAAATATAGAATAGAAAGGAAAAATTGAATTTGATTAAGATTAGAAATGAGGATGAAGGGTAATATTGGTTTTTTACAAAAATAGATGAGGAATAAATATGGCAAAAAGGAAATATAGAAATTGTAAATTTAATTGAAATGACTAAACACTGTTTAAATTTGTGAACCGGCCAAATACTCTGTTCAAAGAAAATACATTGTATGTTTGTATGTGTGTTTCTAATTATTGTTATTTATTCATATTTGTTCTCTTTTATTCTTTAAAGTTTAACAATTCATTCTTTATCTTAATATCTTTATATTTGTTTGGGGTTGGCTTTCTTCCCTTTCATCTTTTTTATTGTACAGCAATCTTTCTCCTCAAACCTACCACCTCTCTCTTTTCTTTCCTTCTTACTTTCTCTTCCTCCCCCTCTTCTTCTCCTTCCTACTTCCTCTTCCTTTCTCCTTCTCCTCCTCTCTTCCTCCCTCTCTTACCCTCACTCCTACTCTAATTTCCCTTCTCTTCCTTCATCCCTCTCTATTGCTGTATCTTTTTATGCATATGGACTACTCAGAGGGCTGAAAAGTTATTTCTGACTGGTCCTCACACTTTTGACCAGTCCTCGAACTTACGGCTGTCCTCACATTTTACGTTTTTGCCATATCTTGTCACCATGGTGAAGAGAAGCAGTTGTGAAATGAGTGACATGGTTGTTAAGAATGCTACAATGGGCATAAATGATGACCAGTCATAAGTGCGAAGACCGGTCAAAAGTGCGAGGACCTGTCAGAAATCACTTTTTTCAGCCCTCTGGATAGTCCTTTTGTGCGTATGGACTACTCAGAGGGCTGAAAAAGTTATTTTTGACTGGTCCTCGCACTTTTGACCAGTCCTCGAACTTATGACTGTCCTCACATTTTACGTTTTTGCCCTATCTTGTCACCATGGTGAAGAGAAGCAGTTGTGAAATGAGTGACATGGTTGTTAAGAAAGCTGCACGGGCATAAATGTGAGGATGGTCATAAGTGTGAGGACCGGTCAAAAGTGCGAGGCCCAGTCAGAAATGACTTTTTTCAGCCCTCTGAGTAGTCCCTATGCACATAGCCACGCCCACCCGGTCACATGACGAGCTATCCATGCCTACACAGTCACATGACCAGCTAGCCACGCCCACCCAATCACATGATTGCCAAGCCACACCCCCAACTAAGCCACGCCCACAGAACCTGTTGTTAAAAAAAATTGAATCCCACCACTGGTGAAAGGGCCTCATAAGTGGAATAGCCTAGGGCCTCTTTTCATCTAAATCCGGCCCTGCTTTTCTTCCTTTTCCTCTCTGTTCAAAGTGCTCTATTTCAAGGTTCATCAGTTCAAAGTAAAGAATTTCTGTATGTCCCTTTAAAACTTTTAAAATGTCTGATCCAAGCATAGTGCATCAGCTTCCTGTCTTTTTTAATTACGCCACACCTAGTTTTGTCAGTCTCCATTGTTAAAATCCAAAATGTTCTTTCTTTCTTCTTTCTTAAAATCATCTGGGACAGAGTAGGAATCTCCAAAATCCTTATACCCAATATTAATTTCAAGTAATCCAAGTTAAAAGCCAATTAACATGTTTCTTTTCCACCCAGAAAGGGAAATCTCTTTAATCCACTTCTCTGTTTAATCACTGCAGACTCCATGGCTATTTTGTAGCCATCCATCTCTATCTTCATTAGCTTCATTTTCTTTTAGAGGCATTAATTCTCAGGAATATCCATTTCTCCTCTCCACTCCAGTTACAGGCACAGTCAAATTTCAGAAATTTATTAATACCAAATCATCCAGTTTAAGTTTACTGCAACAAAATTCAATTTGGGTCTTTTACCCATTTTTTTTTCCTTTTCAATCTTTAAGCCCCACAGTCCAACAGCCGCTTTTAATTGTGGGGTCTTATTTTCCAATAATTCCAAATAGGTACATTATTGCCTGGGTTGGTGTCACTCACCCGGCTTCTGGATTGACTATCTGATCTACGGACAGCTGGTTCTGTTCCCCTTGAGAATTGAATATCCTATCACCAACACTTGCATTTTTTTCTCTAGGGAGGTTTGGAGTATTTTTCTATTTTATCACAGAAGCATTTGATGGTGCTACTTTTTAGGGACATTTAATGATACTTCTTTTCTATGTGTCTGCATGTTTTCTTCCAGGGAGAGTCCATGAAATTGATTGCTTAGCACCAATGGGGTTGCATCAGAGTGGGTTGGGTTGGACAGGGATTTTGTACTAGGTTTGTATTTTTTTCTATAAGTGACATGTTTCCATCTGTCTTCTTCTTCCTCTAAGGGGCCAATTCTTTTAGAAATTGTTTGATCATTGTTATGTTCAATTTGGGCATATTCTTCTTCCAAGGTTTGGGGTTTCTCATTTTGAACATTGAGTTTCAGAGTGGTTAGAGTTTCCTCTAGACTCTTAGCTTTTTCTCCTAGTAGCTTGATTAGTTTATATTTAGTACATATATAGTTAGGGTATTCTATGGGAATAAGTGTATACATGAAACATGTTTTGCAGATCTCAATAGTATCAGTTTCTTCTTCCATGAGTGGATTTTTTTAAAAAAAATTGAAAATGAAAATGTAGGTTTTACCACAGATTTTTAAAAGGGAAAAATGGTCCAATTTAGAATTTTGATATTCTAATAGATCATTTAAAATTTAAGATTTGGGGAAAAAGTCTAACTAAAATTTAAAGTTCTAACAATTAAAAGTGTCTAGTTTAAGGTTTTAAAGTTCTATAGTTCAAAATTGTCTAATTTAAAATTTTAATTTTCTAGTATTTCATTTAAATTGTCCAATTTTAAAATTTTCAGTGTTGAGTGGGCTTAAGTGCAAGGTTTGTTCTTAGCCTGTACTGGAATGTTCTATAATTATCCCTTTCCTCCCTTCTTTCTTGTGATCTTTTACCTCCCTGCCTTCTTGTGGCTTAATTTATCTCTTTCTTCTCTGCCTTTATATATTCTGCACTTGTTATTGTTTAGTTGCTTTTGATTTTTTTTTGCCTTGTGTCCTATGTTGTCTTTTTATCCTCTTCCTACTTGCTTTTCTCCTGCCTCTACCAGGTATTCAGCTCTCCCTGCTTTTCTCAGTTCATGGCGTTCCCCCCTCCCTCATATGTTGGTCTGCTGCGCTGTTCTGTTGCTATTCTCAGTCAACAGTTCACTGATCCCCTTTGCTGAAATGCTCCACCACAACCCACAGCCTCCGGTTCCACCAATGCTCTACCATTGTTTTCCACACTCCTCTCTGCATTGCTCTCAGGATCTGCTTTGCTTTGCTGCTCCTTGCTATTGGCTCTCCTTTCAGTTGCCTCTGCTCTTGGCTCCTCAGCCACATGGCTCCTGTTTGCATTGTTTCTCCCAGCAAACAGGACCGCCTGGATGGCCTTGTCACCTGTCATTATCAGGTGACTCTGGGCAGCTGTATTCAACTCCAATCCCTATAACTTCTCAGTCTTTGGTCAAGCTGGCTAACTGGAGAAATCTGGACTAGGCTGACTAGCAATTGTTTACTGCGGATTAGGTAACTGAGTCATCATCCTATCCAGGGATGATGAGGACTGAAATGAGAAAGGAGTACAAAATAGGGTATCTTGGCTATTACCAGTGATAAGTTTGAGAAGCTGAAATATGCTAGACTGGAAACACCTTGGCTAACTGTAGTTTGCTTCTGGCCAAAATTTAAAATACCAGCTTTGATTTACAAAAGACAACTTATTTCCATACTAATCTGTTTAGGACTGTCACAGGAAGTTCAGTTTATACTGCATCAACAAGCAGTGGGAATATATTTGAATATATTTGACAATGGCAAGTGCTAATATTAAAGTTATGTTGCAGACACCCAAAATATAGATATATAGCAAGGGTCAGTTCTGCCAACAACAAAAAAAAAAGTCTTCTGCACGTTTAATTAAAAAAAATTAAAAATTCACAAAATTTCATGAAATTGTAAAATCTTGTGAGGGTCTACACTAGAATCTTTAGATTTGTATGTCTTAACAAATTTTGGTTTTTCTATAAAACTTAATGAGATTTCTCTATTATCCATTTGTCCAATTGGAGTGGGGAGAGAGTACTTAATCCAGCTGGTCCAGCCAACAGCCCTTTAAGGATTCCCTGTCCTGGTTGATAATGAAAGCCAGTGGGCTATAGTGGTTACAATGCTGGTGAAGCACCAGGAAAAGTTAAGTTAAAATTCACCCTTAGCCATAAAAGTTGACTAAGTGGCTTGGGCTAGTTAATCCATTTCCAGTCCAGTTTAACTCAGAGTTGTTTGGGTGGGGGGAATAGAAGGAAATGGTATGAACATTATAAGGAGCTCCTGGATGAAAAGACATTATAGTATATAATATCCTTGATTTTCTTGTTTCCTGCAGTGGGAACTTGGAACACAATCTTCAGGACAATTCTCTCATGTTGACAGTTCCCCTGATGCATGAAGTGGATTCATCCATCACTGGGTACAAAAGTGATCATTTATTTTTTCTTTTCTTTACAAACAAGGGTAGCGATAGAACATCTCTTTTTTCCCCCAAATAATTTCTCAGTCAGTAATACTAGTGCTGATTGCTGTCCTTCTCATAGAAAGATTATGGACTAAGAGATGGTTTCTGAGGTTGAGTTAGATATTTAGGTTCAGATCTACTGAACCAAATGTTCAAGTCAAATGTTCTGGGATAGTACCCGTCAAAAGGGGGTCATGCTGTAGGCCTGTCTCTTTAATTTTCCATAACTCTGCTTATGTTTTTTTTTTCTGTTATGTGATAACAGTACTTAGCAAAAAGATATCAAGTTTCAAAAAACTATTAAGAGAAGGAACTAATTTGTGCAATTAAATAAAATGAGGTCATAGTCACATTCTTATATGTTCTGTCTTTTCCTTCTTCAGAACAGTGTCTCCCAGTTCTTTTATTTATGGCGAATCAGTGGCAGCATCTCAGTTTATAAAGCTGGAAGATTTTGAGTGTCATTTTCAGGACTTAAATTTTACTCTTCAGGTAAAAGTGTTATACAGAAGAGCCATGTTTGTTAGTGGGCTTATCAATATCCCTGGGATTTTGCTGATTCTGTGGGCGTGGCTTGGTGGTGGGGGTAATGTGTCTGGGTGGGCATGGCCATTTTTTTTTTACCTTTAAAACCATTTTTTCTACAACCTCTTCAGCGAAGAGGTTGTAAAAAAAATGCTTTCAAAAGGCTCTGATGATCCCAGCTGATCAGCAGAGGCTTTTTTTCTTTTAAATGCCTCTGACGATCCAAGCTGAGTTGCCTCATTAGCAGAGGCTTTTTTTCTTTTAAATGCCTCTGACAATCCAAGCTGAGTTGCCTGATCGTCAGAGGCATTTTTTCTTTTAAAAGCCTCTGACAATCCAAGCTGAGTTGCCTGATCGTCAGAGGCATTTAAAAGAAAAAACCCTCTGCAGATCAGGCAACTCAGCTGGGATTGTCAGAGCCTTTTTAAAGCATTTTTTCTACAACCTCTGAAGAGATTGCAGAAAAAATGCTTTTAAAAGCCTTTGACGATCCCAGCTGAGCCGCACAATCATCAGAGGCTTTTTTTTTTAATTTTAAAAGCATTTTTTCGGCCGAAGAGGTTGTAGAAAAAATGGTTTTAAAAGTAAAAAAAAAAAACCTCTGATGATTGTGCGGCTCAGCTGGGCATGGGAGGGATGCAGGGATTATTGCTACGGGTTCTCCGAACCACCCGCCTCTACCGCTACTGGATCAGGCGATCCAGTCCGAACCGGGAGCATTTCACCCCTGGATTTTGCTGGATATAATGAAAAGAGGCCATGGATGTATGTTCTTTGCTACAGTACAATAAATGGTCTAGGACTCTATGGTCTTTTTGGAATGCCTTTTTTAAAGTCAGGCCTACATTCTGTCCTTGACTGGCATGCTGAACAGAGGTCATGATAAAAGAAAAAAATTGTCAATAGAACAAAGAAAAAAGGATCCTAGCCTAAAGAAAAAATGAAATAAAATTAAGTATCTGCAACTGCTACTGTATATATTCCTTCAACAAGAAGTAAGTTCATTAAACTTGATATAACTTACTTTTATATAGATACATTTGTACTGGTAGTGGGCAGCATTTGGATCTAAAACAGGCAAGATATAACCTTCTTAATGCCTCTTTAACTGAAACAAGTACCAGTATTTTTTTCTATCTATTGTGTAAGCCTAGAAGAAGTTTGATTTCTGCATGGAATAGCTAATGGACATGGCCGGAATGCTCATGCCAGACTTGAAGCATGTTTGCCACTTCACATTTTCATAATTCACATGTCTCCAACCCCCAAAAATGAGTAAATGGATTACAAGATGTTTTTCTGGTTGATGGTTAGAAAGCTTATGAGTTTTAGGGTTCTATTACCATTTAATTATTTTCCTGGTATTATGGGCAAAGCATTAAAATAATAACAGGTTGGTTATAGGTTGTGACTAAAAGGCCTAAGATAGAAGACCAGGATTTTGTTTTGTTCTTTTTCCTTTTTTGGCTTCTGCAGCTGATTTTTCCTCCAAAGGCTATCCCATGTCACTGAGTACTTTCAATTTTTTTCTGTTGCAATTTCAGATATAACCATATAAAATGAGAAAAGGGTGTTTTCTTAAGGAATGCACATTCTAAACACCTTGTTAGTGCCTGGAATACATTGTGGGATCATGGATCCTAATTGTTGATAGTTTCAAGGTGTATGTTTTTCTTTAAAAAATGTAAATTTATTGGCATTGTTAATACAAAGGAAAATCTTTCTGTCAAGCTCCATACACATTTCTAGAATGCAACACAGAAATAATAATAAAAATGAAGGCCTACTAAGTACTGGAGAGACCAAACTGGCTAACAAGAAAGATCAAATGAAGGATACCAAAGAGACATGGAAAAGCAAATATGGCCAGTACATTTAAAAAAAAAAAAATAGCAAGTGAACAGCTAACAACAAAACCTGATAATGGCCAAAAGCAGGAAAACTGAAGAAAGAGACAGAGGGGCTATTTCTATCTGTGCACGACCAAATCTTAACAAATGCATATAAAGCCAGAATTCAGAAGATAGCAAGACTAGCAAATGCTGTATCCACAAAGTAGCTGAAAAAACAGTGGGTCACCTAGGTAGGTTCTGCAAGAAGATCACACAGACTGATCATGAACAACGGCATGACAAAGTAGCAAAATGGTGCATTGGAAGATCAACAAGAAATACCATTTGCTTGCAAGCAAGAAA
>NW_027257049.1:0-45000 GCF_029215685.1 Pituophis catenifer annectens | reverse complement strand
GGCCACTCATACCAAACCCTCAACTCCCAACCCTCCTGAGGATAGCCACATTACTAACCTGCTTTCCAGTTCCGTTTGCTGCCACCGTGTGTAGGGCAACAAAAGTAATCTGGGAGTACAATAAAATAAAATAGTTCAGACCTTCCAACTTCTCTTGGGAAAAAAAAAGGTCTCGCAAAGTTGGATGGTCTGAACTATATTTTTTATTGTAGTCCCACAGACTACTTTTGTTGTCCTGCACATGGCAGCGGCAAACTGGGCCTGTGCACATGTGTGCCCTTCGCCTGCACACGCATGCACACCAGGATGGCATAGGCTGGGCCAAAGCGATGTACTGGCCACTTACAGTTTCCATGATGGCTGCGTGGGCCAGATCTGACTCATCACGGGCATGATTCAGCCTGCGGGCCTTGAGTTTGACACCTCTGACCTAAAGTATTGCTCCAGAAATGAGTTCGTCAGTTAACGTCCCAGTATTAGTTTGGGGATGATGACTTGAACTCGGACTCTGGTCAGTCTCCAAAAGGGCCAAAAATGCCCTCCAAAATTTGGACGTAAACTGGACCCCCCGTTGGAGATTATACAATGTGGGGCACCATGAAGGCGGTAGACGTGGTGGGGGATCTTTTGACATGAGATGAAGTGGACCTGATTCAAGAACAAGTCAGTGATCACACAGATGGCGGTGTTTCCCCACACTTTCTGACAATTTTACTATAAATTATGCTACTAGCTGCAGAAAGCTGGGCATTTTCCCTTTCCTTTGCTTGGCAGCTGCACAGATGGGGCAGCTGGCTATATAATTCTCAATGTCTTTTTTGAGGGATGGCCACCAAAATTGTCTTTTCAGAAGGTGTAAGGTTTTTACAAACCCAAAGTGTCCTGCTAGCCTTGAATCATGGCAGGTTTCAATGGTTTTAAGTCTCTGGCTGGCGAACATACAGTTTCCCTTCCACCCGGAGCAAGCCTTCATGCATGGAGCAGGAGTCTTTGTGACGGAAGAACCACTCATCTTTGGTTAAGGCCTGCTTAAAGGCCAAGGTAGGGGAAGGTTCCCCTTCATTTGCACTCTAATGGTTAGTTGAGCAGCTAGTTGCAATGCTGAGCAAGTCTTGACTATTTCTGGCTTTGCACTGTTGTATTATGGGAACCTTGATAGAGCATCCACCAGGAAATTATTCCCCCCCAGCAAGTAGCAAAGAGTGAAGTTGAATCTTTGAAAGTATTGGGCCCACTGTGCCTGCTAGGAGACAGTTTTCTTGGGATCTTTAGAACCTTCAGAGTTTTGTGATCAGTCCACATCTGGAATGGAATCTTGTTCACCTTCAGAAATTGGCACCAAGTGAGAAGAGCCCATCAAAGGGCATAGGCCTCCTTGTCTTACACTGCCCAATGTTGTTCAGTTTAGGTTAATTTTTTGGAGGTATATGCACACAGCTGTAGTTGGCTCTGTGCGTTCTCCGGCAGTAGGACAGCCCAGATGGCCACATTGCTGGCATCAGCCTGAATAACAAAAGGTTTTTTCAGGTCCGGGTGTCTTAGCACCTGTACAGCAGAAAAAGGTCTTTTTAACTTTTCAAATTATCCATTGTCCATTTTAGATGTTGGCTAGGTTTCATCTTATCTCCCCCCCTTTGTTTTCAGCAAGTTAGTAATAGGAAGGACAATCTGGGCAAACAACGGGATGATTTGCCTATAAAAGTTGGCGAAGCCAACGAAGCTCTGCAGTTGTTTCCTCATGCAGGGAGGTACCCAATCCAGCACTGCCTTCACCTTATCTGGGTCCATTACCACCCCCTCATGGGAGATTTGGTAACCCAAGTAATCTATCTTGTCCTTGTGAACTCACATTTGGTCATTTTAGAGCAGTGGTTCACAAACTTTTTCAGTCCACCACCCCCTTGGTGCTACAAACTCATCCTCAGTGCCCCCACCCCCACCCCTATAAATAGCATTGTTCGGAATAGCAGTTTGCATGACCCACTAAGGAAGATAGTAACAGTAAAATTCAAAACTGTAACAATTAATTGCACATTTATTCAAAATCCAATTTAAAAATCTTTTGTTAATTCAACAAAATTGTTGAACACGATCCAGTGATACCAGGTTTTCAAAGTCTGATAGTCATTTATCAAGAACCTTAGTAACTACTAACTTAGTAAACTCAGTAAAATTTAGTAACTACTTCACTGTTCAGTAAATTTTTAATGTGATGGATTGGCTTGATGAAATGATACCAGTTTCCCAATGTCTGGTTTTAAGTCACTTAGCAGGAGTCTTAAATCACCAGATTCAGTAATCTGGAGTCGATTTCTTTGCTTGGAGAGAAGTTGGGTGACCACACTGAAACCATGTTCCACCAAATATGATGTTGCAAATGCAACAAGGAACTTCTTAACCACTGTCCATAGTGCAGGATAGCAGTCATAAATTTCCTTCTGTAACCAAAACTCTTGGTACAATTTCTTAAACTTTGGCTTCAGCTCAATGTCATTTTGCAGCTCTATTAGTTGTTCCTCCACTACCCTATCTTCCTCAGTATCTGAAAATGGATTTATCACCCAATCTGGAATTTCCATCAAAAGAAGACCCTGATATCGCTCAGACATATCTTTATGCAGTATGTCCAAATGGTCACAAAAACCTTGCAGATCATCATCTTATATCCTACCTTTCTCTTCTAGCTTGGACAAGCTCGGAAATTGGTATAGCTCACGATGGCCTATATTGCACTTGAATAGAATTAACTTTGAAATAAACGTAGACATGACAAATTTGGCCTTAATAAGATTGATCTCATTTCCTTGCAACTGCAAATTCACTTCATTGAACTTTGCAAACAGTTCTGATAAATAAGCAATGTCATGCCTGATCTCTGCAGGTTCTCAAAGATTTCTGAGACCAGTGTTGAATACTTAAATTTCAGTAGTCATCAATCCCAGTCTTAAAATGAGTTTAGAATCAGTGGGAGTCACTGATAACAATGAACTACTAACTACTGATAATGAGTCCAGTCCTGCCTTTCTTTTCCTTCTGTCCAAGTTTTGCAAGTACTTTTTCCAAGCATATGTTTTATTCCACAGTATACAAACCATTATTGTTAGGGAAAAAATTGCTCTTCTAAACAATTTTAAAAGACACTGTTAGAATGACTCTGCTCTCAGCCCCATTTTTGACTTCTTGAAAAGCACACGCTTCCTGTAGTTACACCAGAGCAAAGGGAAGGATTGAACCAACCAATAACTTCGGAGGAAATTATTTTAGCAATTAAACAGTTAAAAGGGGATAAAGCTCCAGGCACAGATGGACTGACAGCTGTTTACTATAAAAATTTGCAGTTAGAAATGGTGGAACTGCTTAAGGAACTATTTAGCAAAATTCAAGGTGGAGGAGATGTACCCCCATCCTGGAGAAGAGCTTTTATTTCATTGATCCCAAAGGAGGATCAAGATCATAGTCAACCAAAAGATTATAGGCCAATATCGCTTTTAAATACTGATTATAAGATTTTTGCTAAAATATTAGCAAATAGGTTAATGATAATTATGCAACAAATGATTCATAATGATCAATCTGGATTTATAAGTGGGAGACAAATGAAATGTAATGTAAGACAAATTGTAAATTTATTGGAATATTTGGAAAGAAACAACAAAGTCCCTGTAGCGTTTATTTTTTTGGATGCAGAGAAGGCATTTGATCGATTGAATTGGCAATTTTTATTGAAAATAATAGAAATGATGCAGTTTGGAGAGTATTTTATACAATCTATTAGGGCATTATACCAGAGACAAACAGCACAAATAATAATTAATGGTGGTTTAACAGAAACTTTTAAAATTGAAAAAGGAACAAGACAGGGATGCCCTTTGTCACCATTATTGTTTATTTTAACTTTGGAACCTTTACTGAATAAAATAGGAAGGTCAAATAAAATAAAGGGAATTAAAATTAGACATGATGATTATAGACTAAGAGCATTCGCAGATGACTTGGTTGTTACTTTAACTCAACCAGTACAATCAGTTATAGGTTTATTGGACATAATTAATCAATATGGACAAATGTCTGGATTCAAAATAAACAAAAAACAAAGATAATAACTAAAAATATGATGGTAAAGCAAAAAGAAGAACTAGAAAGATCAACGGGATTTGAAATAGTAAAAAAGGTTAAATATTTAGGGGTATACATTACAGCTTCAAATGTGAAATTATATAAAAATAATTATGAATTGTTATGGCAAAAAATACAGAAAGAGATGGAGAATTGGGGGAAATTACAATTATCCTTGTTGGGAAAAATAACAGCAATAAAAATGAATGTTTTACCCAGGTTTTTATTTTTGTTCCAAATGATACCAATACTCAAGAAAGATATAAATTTGAGGGAATGGCAGAAGGTTATTAATAATTTTGTTTGGGCAGGGAGAAGACCGAGAATAAAATTAAAAATAATGCAAGATATACGTGAAAGAGGAGGTCTTAAAATGCCTAATTTAAGATTATACTATGAAGCAGCTGTCCTATCAATAATCAGTGACTGGATTAATTCAACAGAAGAAAGAATATTGAATATTGAAGGATATGATTTGTTATATGGTTGGCATGCTTATTTATTATATGATAAGAAGGTGGATAAGACCTTTAAATGAGGATATCAACTTTTTGCCTGAAATTTATCTCCTGGGAGTGCTAAAACGAACATTTGTTAAGGAAAAGAAATACTTGATTATTCATATTGTCATAGCTGCTAGACTCTCCTATGCCAGATATTGGAAAGAGAAAACATGTCCAACAGATGAACAGATAGTCAATAAAGTATTGGACTGCGCAGAAATGTGCAGATTAACGTATGTGTTAAATGGAAAGGAGGATTCAGAATTTTACATGATTTGGGATCTGTGGTATAGGTGGTTGGAAAATAAATGCAAAAGTTAACACTTATGAGGGACAATGTACAACTACTAATTAATTCTATATACTATTGTATCTTAATTTAACTGTAACTAATTTTATAAGAATGTTTGTATAAATTGTATAATATTTAGATAATTGATTAGTTACCACACCTGTAAATATACAATATGACTACACATTGCCGTAAAAGTTTGAATTGTAATATATTCTTTATTCAATAAAATTTCATTAAAAAAAAAAGTAGCGAAACATTTCAAACCAAAAAGAAAAGATGTCCTATTGCCATGACTCAACGTCCAGACAGTTTAATAAAATAATACGTTATTTAAAAAAAAAAAGACCTTTAAAAGCCATATACTAAGGAATGCCTTGTTACGAGTTCGGAAAAAGTATCAATATAAGTTAAATTATAAGATACTTATATGGGCAATACCCAGACATGCGATAGAGAATATAAGTGTAGAACAAAAGCAAGAGGTGATTACCTATAAAGAGCTTCTTAAAATGGAAGGGGGTATATTGCAGTTAAAGTCCTTAAATGTATTAAAAGAAGAAAGGATAATTCAAACTTGGTTTCAGTATGGACAGCTGCAAGTTAGATGGAAAGAAGATCAGAGAACTGGTATCATGCAGAACGAGGAAAATTTGGTAAAACAAATTAGAGATCCAAGCCAAATGCATATAAAAAGATTATATAATATATTGATAGAAATAGACTCAGAAATGGAATTAGTTAAGGATTGTATGATAAAATGGGCACAAAATATTCAGGAACCAATAATGATGGAAACGTGGGAAAAAATATGGGTTAGAAATGTGAAATTTACGCAAGCGCAAAATTTAAGAGAAAATTTTTATAAAATGTTTTACAGATGGCATTTAGATCCTAAAAAGTTAGCTTATATGTATCCGAATTTGCAATCTAAGTGTTGGAGATGCGATTGTGATGATGCCGCCTATTATCATATATGGTGGACTTGTAAAGAAGTTAAAGCATTTTGGATTAAAATATGGTGGATTATCCAAAATATTCTTAAAAAGAAGATAAGGTTTACTCCACAGTTGTTTTTGTTGGGTATAATTACAGATTGTATGGTTATAGAGACTAAATTGATTTTAAATTTAATAACTGCAGCTAGACTTTTGGTGGCGCAATATTGGAAGAAGGAAGATCTGCCTACTATTGAAGAATGGACATTAAAAGTAGCAAATTTAGCAGAAATGGCAAAAATTTCAGCATATTTGAAAGATTATTCACAAGAAAGATATATATCGGAATGGAGAAGATGGATTGACTATATTCAAAACAAATATCGGACTAAAAAGTATCAAATAGCTTATGAATGAATAGAAAAATTAAGAGTATTCATATTTAGTTAAGTAAAAGGGGAGTTAAAGTGTGAAGGGGGGGATAGGAGTCCATAGATAGTTAGCTTAGTTTAGTATATGATTGTTAATTGTTATACCCTGTATTTTGTTCTGGGAAGTTTGGCGGGGGGGAGGATAAGGAAGGGAGGGGGAATGGGGAAATATTTGTAAAAAAAATTTTTTTTTGTAAAACTCTTTAATAAAAATAATAATAATAATAATAATAATAATAATAATAATAATAATAATAAGAAGAAGAAGAAGAAGAAGAAGAAGCACATGCTCCAACACCTGAGGAGGCAGAATGGGCTGCAGGTGTCTAGAATTAAAAGGTGGCTCGAATCCCCAGTATAGATAAGATTTAATAAGATTTTAAGGGATTCTGGGAGGGGGGTAGATTACGTGGGTTCGGGGGAAGACCCGCGGGGGAGGGTATCTGGGCCAGCCGTAGGGCATGGCATGGGAGGTGTGAACTCTGGGGTCAAGGAGATGATTAGATCTTACGATACAGATGCCCATAACATCGATACTGTAGGTGGGAGGGGCAGATATGGCGGGAGCAGGGGGCCACATCATCCTACGGGAGTGCGTCCTCGCTGTTTACAAGCGGTGGCGCGCTCCGACCCTCAAAGCTCTTCTCGTTCCCCAGGTTGTACGGAACCTCGGGCCCCAGGCCTTCGGCTGATGCTGGGCAACACCAGGTCCGTGGTAAATAAAGCCCCCCTCATTTGTGATCTTATTCTGGAGGGGGGTGCGGACCTGGCGGGTATTACGGAGACCTGGTTGGGCCAGGAAGGGGGAGCCCCCCTTGTTGATATGGGCCCACCAGGTTTCCGTGCTTTCCATCAGCCAAGGTCTCAGGGGAGGGGCGGAGGGGTGGCGGTTGTTATTAACGAGGGTCTTGGACCAAGGGAGGCCACTGTTCCTCAGACGGCTGGATGTGAGTCCCTTCTTGTGAAGTGGGGTCATAGGGTGCAGTTCGGCTTGCTAGTCACGTACCTGGCTCCCTGCCATATGGCAGCAGCCCTGCCTGAGCTGCTTGATGTTATAGCCGCGGTGGCTGTTGACACCCCCAGGCTTATGGTCATGGGGGATTTTAACCTGTCATCAGTTGGCGAGACATCTGAGGTGGCTCGGGAGTTCATGGCTTCCATGATGGCTATGGACCTGACCCAGTTAATTTATGGCTCTACTCACATGGGGGGGCACACACTGGACCTTGTTTTTGTCTCTGGACAGTGGTTGAGTGATCTCGAGATAGGGGATATAGTTATTGAACCCTTGTCATGGTCAGATCACTCCCTCCTTCGCCTGGACCTTCGAACCGCCATACCCTGCCGCAGGGAGGCGGAACCGACCAGGTGGTTCCGCCCCAGGCGCCTGATGGATCCTGAGAGATTCCAGATGGAGCTTGGGCCATTTCCTGAGGTTCTAGCACATGACTCGGCTGAGGACTTAGTGGCCACCTGGGATAGGGCGGCGGCTGATGCTTTAGACCGAGTCGTGCCTTTGCGGCCTCTGACCCGGCGCCGGTCTCACCTGGCTCCTTGGTATACTGAGGAGCTGAGGGAGATGAAGCGCCGGAAAAGACGCCTAGAGAGCAGTTGGAGGGCTAGTCGTTCTGAATCCGACCGAACACTGGTAAGATCTCAAATTAAGAATTACCTAGTGGCGATAAGAGTAGAGAAGAGTAACTACTTTTCTACTCTTATTGCGTCATCAGATAATCGCCCAGCCGCCCTGTTTAGGGTGACCCGCTCTCTGCTCCATCAAGAGACGCGGGAAGACCCCTTGGAGGGTAGAGCTGAGGATTTTGTACAATATCTGTATGACAAAATTGCTCAGATTCGTGAACAGCTAGACTCTGACTGGATTGATCCAGAGGAGATGACAGGGGCAGGTCCTGAGAATATTATTTGGGAAGAGTTTGATCCTGTGACTCCCGAAAGCGTGGACAGGATACTGAACAGACTAAAGGCGACCACATGTTTATTGGACCCGTGTCCATCCTGGTTGGTACTGGCCTCCCGGGAGGTGACACGAGGCTGGCTCCAGGAGATTATAAATGCTTCTTTGAGTGAGGGTGTCTTTCCCACCGTCTTGAAAGAGGCGGTGGTGAGGCCCCTCCTCAAGAAGCCCTCCCTGGATCCAGCTGTATTAGCAAATTATTGTCCTGTCTCCAACCTTCGCTTTGTTGCAAAGGTTGTTGATAGTGTGGTTGCACGACAACTGCCTCAGTACCTGGATGAATCGAATTATCTAGATCCGTTCCAGTCGGGATTCAGGCCCGGGTACAGCACAGAGACAGCATTGGTCGCATTGGTTGATGATCTCTGGAGGGCTCGAGACAGGGGTTGCTCCTCAGTCCTTGTCCTATTAGACCTCTCAGCGGCTTTTGATACCATCGATCATGATATCATGCTGCACCGGTTGGAAGGGTTGGGGGTGGGGGGCACTGTTCTACAGTGGTTCTCCTCCTTTCTCTCTGACCGGTCGCAGTCTGTGTTGACAGGGGGGCAGAGGTCGACCCTGAGGCCCCTTATATGTGGGGTGCCACAAGGATCGGTCCTCTCGCCCCTTCTATTCAACATTTATGTGAAGCCGCTGGGTGAGATCATCCGTGGTTTTGGGGTGAAGTACCATCAGTACGCTGATGACACCCAGCTGTACATCTCCACCCCAGACCACCCCAATGATGCCCTCGAGGTGATGTCCCGGTGCCTGGAGGCCGTACGGATCTGGATGGGGAGGAACAAACTCAGACTCAACCCATCCAAGACCGTGGTTGTGGTTTCCGTCGTCCCGATATAGTCAGTTGGCGCCATCTCTGACTATTGGGGGCAAGTCGTTGGCCCCCACAGATGGGGTTCGCAACTTGGGCATCCTCCTGGACTCACGACTGTCTTTTGAAGAGCATATGACGGCCGTAGCCAGGAGGACTTTTTATCAGGTTCGCCTGATTCGCCAGTTGCATCCCTTTCTGGATCGGGACTCGTTACGCACGGTCACTCACGCCCTTGTCACCTCACGCCTGGATTATTGTAATGCTCTCTACATGGGGCTCCCCTTGAGAAGCACCCGAAGGCTCCAACTGGTCCAGAATGCGGCCGCGCGGGTGGTAATGGGAGCAATGTGGCGCTCTCATGTAACCCCCCTCCTGGGCGAGCTGCACTGGCTCCCAGTGGTCTTCCGGGTGCGCTTCAAGGTTTTAGTTACTATCTTTAGAGCGCTCCATGGCTCAGGACCAGGGTACTTACGAGACCGCCTCCTGCCACCAATAGCCTCTCACCGACCAGTTCGCTCCCATAGAGAGGGACTCCTCAGGGTGCCGTCGGCCAAACAATGTCGACTGACGGCCCCCAAGGGGAGAGCCTTTTCTGTGGGGGCACCTACCATCTGGAACGGGCTTCCCCCGGAGTTACGAAACATCCAAGACTTACGCATTTTCCGCCGAGCCCTGAAAACATTTCTATTCCAACAAGCTGGTCTGGCCTAACTCTCCCTTTTTAATTGGCTTTTAAACTGTCTTTTAAATTGGGTTTTAAACCTCTTTAGATAAATTTGGATGTTTTTTAATCTTTGAGCCTAAATTACTTAATCTGTTTCTTAATAGTTTTTAACTTCTATATGTATTTGTATTTATTATGGCTGTTCACCGCCCTGAGTCCTTCGGGAGTAGGGTGGTATACAAATATGAAAAATAATAATAATAATAATAATAATAAAATAATAATAGTCCTCCTGCGTGAGAAGGGGGTTGCTAGATGACCTCCAAGGTCCCTTCCAACTCTTACTGATACTGGCCCTGGCTTTCCTGGCGGAACGACAGTGACAGCAATGACAGCAGCGGCAATGACGGCGGCAACAGCTCCCCCCACACACACATGGCAGCCCACCTGGATCCTTGGCAGGGGGGCGTCAGGCCTGGCTGGCCACATACTAGCCATCCCGGGAAGGCCTCTGGTGACATCGGGGTCTGCGGCAAACCTCCCGATTTCTCCAAATGCCTCTTTCTTACCGTTGTAAGGGGACGGGCTGCGGTGCGCAAACTTCAAAAGCTGTTCCGCTGCCATCTGCACCGCTTGCTTGGAGCTGGTTTGGAAAGGGAAAAAACGCAGCTGAATTAGGCGAGACACGCCCCACCCAGATCCCTCCAAACGGCTCTCCCTACGGTAGCCTTCCCTCTGAAAAGCTTTCCTGCTTCTCCTCTGCCTGCATTCTGTTACAGGCTCTCCACCCAGGTAGCGGCCAGTGGCCCCGGGGAGTAGTGTCTTGTTGGTCCTGTGGGGGGGGGGGGTGCAGAACCAGTAACAGTATGCAGGTAGAGAAGCCGGAAGTGCATTTTGCGCCCCCAGCTCATTTGCTGCAAGAAAGAGCGGGCGCTTGGAAGAATGGGCTCCGTTTGGGTGGGTGATCATTGTTGGGTCACATAGTTCAGCGGAGAGGCTACCAAAGGGAGACCCGTTTGGAGGGATCTGGGAGGGATCTAATTCGGCTGCAGTTTTTTTCCTTTCCACACCAGCTCCAAGCAAGCGATGCAGAAACTTTAACAGCTCTTGCAGCACTGCCTGCACCACTTGCTTGGAGCTGGTTTGGAAAGGGAAAAAATGCAGCCAAATTAGGCGGGACACGCCCCACCCAGATCCCTCCAAATGGGTCTCCCTTCAGTAGCCTCCCTGCTGAAGTACGCAACCCAAAAGTGATCGCCCATCCAAATGGAGCCCACTCTTCCGAGCGCCCGCTCTTTCTTGCAGCGAATGAACGGGGGTGCAAAAAGTGCTTCTCGCTTCTCTACCTGCATGCTGTTGCACCCTCTAAGACCAACAAGATGCCACTACCCAGTGCCACTGGCTGCTACCTGGGGTGCAGAGCCTGTAACAGCATGCAGGTAGAGGAGAAGTGGGAAGCACTTTTCAGTGGGGAGGCTACCATAGGGAGACCCGTTTGGAGGGATCTGGGTGGGGCATGTCCCACCTAATGTCCCACCTGAAGACTTGGCTTGTCAAGCAAATAGGCTGACTCTGATTCTGGGTTTTATTATTTATTATTTATTAGTTAATTTGGTTTAAAATTGGATTTTGTTGTACATGTTTTTAACTTGTGTTCCCTGCCCTGAGTCCTTCTGGAGAAGGGCGGCATATAAATACATGAAAGAAAGAAAGAAAGAAAGAAAGAAAGAAAGAAAGAAAGAAAGAAAGAAAGAAAGAAAGAAAGAAAGAAATTTAGTTGTGTTTTTTCCCTTTCCAAACCAGCTCCAAGCAAGCAGTGCAAGCAGCAGCGCAACAGCCGCTGACATTTTGCACCACAGCCCGTCCCCTTACCATGGTAAGAAAGAGGCATTCAGTGAAATCAGGAGCTTTGCTGCCGATCCTGATGTCACCAGAGGCCATACTAGGGATGGTTAGTATGTGTCCAGCCAGCCAGCCAGGCTACCCACCACCCATGGCAGCCTACCTTGATTCTCGGCAGCATGGCACCAACGGCGGCCAGAGAGGCCTGCCACCCTCCCCAGGTCTCCCCCCACCGCTGCCCTCCTCCTTCCTGAGCGGCACAGCAGCAGCAGCCAACCAGCCATGCCACCCCCACATGCCCTCACCCTCCACGGCAGCCCACCTGCAATTTATCAAAAATTAGGAAGGCGACAGCAGTCAAGCGAGCAAGGAGCAGAGCAGCTGGGCCTAGACCGGGTGGTTCAGGCAAGCAGCGACCTATAGCAAGGAAAGAGAGCAATAAGAAAGCATCCAACAGTTCAGCCTCGCACGTGTGGTAAGAGGAGCTGCCCATTGGGCATGCGCGCGGCAGAAAACAAACTTTCAGTTTCTGGTGCATGCATGCACACTGGCCAGCTAGTCTGATGATCTGAGCTTCGGGTTGCGAACCCAGAAGAGGAAGGGCCGACGCCGCATGAGCCCACCTCCAGCACTTCTCTGCCGCCCCCTTTGCCACTTAGCGCCCCCCTAAGTCATCCCACCGCCCCCCAGGGGGCAGTACCGCCCACTTTGGGAACCACTGTTTTAGAATATAGTTTGGCTGCTTGGAGTTTGTTCAGGACTGTTCTAACCAACTTCACGTGCTCTGCTTTTGTCTCGATGTAAATTAATATGGAGAGGTGGGCCAGCATGTCTTTCATGAGTGGAAGGGGGCACATGTTTTCTATGCACACTGCATTCAGACCCCTATAATCCATGCACAAATGAAGAGGCCCATCCTTCTTTTCCTGAAACAGTACCAGGGCAGCTTGGGTCTAGCGCAGGGGTGTCAAACTCAGGACCCATGGGCTGAATTCGGCCCACAATGAGGTCAAATCTGGCTCATACGGCCATCATGGAAACTATAAGGGGCACGCCCAGGTGTGTGTGTGTGCTGGCGGTGGTGTGCTTCTCACTCAGCCACTTTCCCTCTTTCTTCTTCCCATTCCTCCTCCTCCTCCTCCTCCTTCAGACAAAAGCTGCACTTTTAGTCTGTCAATTGCAGCGCAATGCCCGGGATTTACTTTGACAGCAGCGGGGCTTGGGGGATAGTTCCCGTTCTCATTGCTCACCCTGCCTCCCTGGGGGTGCGAGAGCGGGAAACCCTGGACTCTGGCTGGTGTATGTGAATGTCAGGTCCATAGCGAATAAGGCCCTCCTCATACAAGATCTTATCGATGAGGAGGGCGCGGATCTGGCTTGCATTATGGAGACCTGGTTGGGGCAAGAGGGGGGAGGTCCTCTCTCTGATTTATGCCCCCCAGGCTTTCGTGTACTGCACCAGCTGCAATGCCAGGGAAGGGGGGGGGGGTGGCGGTGGCTATTAGAGAAAGTTTACCAGTTTGGAACTGTTTTAAGTTTTTTTCTTTGCATAGATTGGTATTGTAATCAGAATCAGTAAGTTATCCAGAACGCAATCTGTTAGATGTAAAGCTTTCCCCCCCCTCTCTTTATTTTCCTTCAGGTAACATTTTAATTAAGTTAGTGAAATGCTTTTTAAATTCCAGCTAATTGTTGATTCTAGACAGAAATTTTACAACAAAAGGACACAAAGAAAATAAGACCATAACTCATCTCAAGACAGCAACTCCAAAACTCTGGCATAAATATCGATTGGTGGTCCTATACGCAAATACACTCAAGACACACAGCAGACAAAAAGCAATATGGAATCTCGAATAATTTGAACAAATTGGACAAGATTTTACAAGGCCCAGAACAAAAGATGATAACCAAAATATATAACTATCTTCTTAGATATAAATTACTGGAAGAAACAGTAAAAGAAAATATGATAAGGTGGGCCAGGGACATAGGGCACAACATTCAATTGGCAAACTGGGAGAAATTGTGGAAACAGAACATCAAAATGGCAAGAGCCATACCCTATAAAGAAAATCTCATAAAAATGTTTTACAGCTGGCACTTAGCATCAGCTAGATTAGCCAAAATATACCCGAATGCGTCCCCACACTGCTGGAAGTGCAAAACAAAAAAGGGGACATACTACCACGCCTGGTGGAAATGTATAAAGGCCCAACAATACTGGAAAGACATAAAGGAAACTATTGAAGAAATAATAAATCAACAAGTAGAAAACACTCCAGAATTCTTTTTATTTGGAATGATAACAACACAACACAACAAAGAGACAAAATATCTCATCATACACATTCTGACAGCAGCACGGTTACTGTTCGCGCAAAATTGGAAATCAGACCAACTCCCAACCAAAGACAAATTAATCTCAAAGATAACAGAGTGTGCCGAAATGGATAGATTGACACTGGAACTCCAGGATAAGGAAGAAAGTGAATACTATCTTGTGTGGCACCAGTGGTATCAATGGCTGGAAAAGAAAATCAGTACAAATATAGATGAAAGAAAATAGGGTAGAAAATTTAAAACTGGAAATGAATAAAGAGGAGATGCAAGATTATTTCTAATTTAAAACACCTGAATTGACAATGTATCATTTATATATTAACGTACAAAGCAATATATATTCTGATGATGACCAAAACATATATGTAAAATATGGTGTGGGTAGGTAGGTGGTGGGAATCTGTTTGTCTTTGTAACGTCTTTGTATTCTTTGTATTGTCTTTATATCTTTGTTTAAAATCCAATAAAAAATTAAAAAAAAAATAAGACCATAAAACATTCACAATAACTCTGCCTCTGCCTCCCAATTTCCTCGTTGCAGCAAACACCCTGCTTTAGTTTCATTTTCAGCACAAGAAAAACAAATCTGCCTCCCAGCAATTTGCCTGCTTGCAGCAAGCCAATAGGCAATGCAGCCTGAAACAGCTGAGGGTCGGGAGGCTGATCCAACTGATAATCAACTGCTTGTACTAATCAGGCTATGCTGAAGCTGAAATGGGCTGTTTTGCTGTTTGTTTGTTGCTTGCTGCTTGTTGCAAGGAGGTAAATTGCTGGGAGGCAGAGACCAGCCTGGTGGGGGTGGGGTGGGGTGTGAAACTGAGCAGCGCCAAAAGCAACTGAAGGCACACCAGTTGTAGCTGCTGCATCCTGTGCCTCACCTCACCTCACTTCATCCTGCGGGACAAGCCTCATGCCTCATACCCCATGCCCCACCCACAGGAGACCCCTAGATTCCCTCCCTA
This sequence comes from Pituophis catenifer annectens, assembly GCF_029215685.1. Taxonomy (NCBI): domain Eukaryota; kingdom Metazoa; phylum Chordata; class Lepidosauria; order Squamata; family Colubridae; genus Pituophis; species Pituophis catenifer. The sequence continues at coordinate 30,117 of NW_027257049.1, read as the reverse complement.
ACCTGCCCAACCCTCACAAGCACCACCCACATGAGCAATGTCAAGCTGGCCATGCCCCTGGGCCATGCTCAGTTGGCCGCAACCCCCCCCCCCGGCCCCCAGAGGACAACCACAATGCTGATCTGGTCCTCAATGAAATTGAGTTTGACACCCCTGGTCTAGTGGGTTGGATAAAGCCCTGTGCTAGATTTTTATCTATAAAATTTCACAGCTCGTCCAGCTTCCTTAGAGTCATGGAATACACTTTTGTTTCAGTAGCTTGATCCCAGGGATGATCTCAATGGCACAGTCTGTGAGTTGGTGGGCAGGAGTTCATCAGAGCTCCATTCGCTGAACACCTCAGTTAGTTCCTGGTATTCTCAGGGCAGTTGGTCTCCCTTTGACATGGCCACTTTGACACTTGTCTGTGGGGCTCACCTCTCCTTGGTGCTGCTGTTGTGTGATGCTCGCTGTCCCGCAGGTTCCACTTTTTTTAGCCAGGTTAGCCCTAGGACAAAGCACCTTTCCATGCCTGGCGTTATGACAAAAGTCAAAGTCTCAGAATCATCTTTCATGGTTAGCTCCAGGGGCTCGGTTTTGAATGTGGGTGGGACACTCCCTGCAACAGACTTGTCTAGCTGACAGAAGGTGATTGATTTCTTCAGTCTCTTCAGGTAGACTCCCAGCTTCCCCACAAGGGTTGGGCTTATAAGACATCTGGTGCACCCTGAGTCCAGTAAGGCCTTTAGCATGACTTTCTTTCCCAAAATGGGAATTAACAGTTCTATGGGCAAGGTGACCGGTTCGATCGGCCCACTTACCAGGGCATCATTTTTAAAGTTGCTATCCAATGACCCTGGTTCTTCTTCTGATGGGGTCGGAATTCCCCCTGTAGGAACTCTGGTGCTCTTCAGGGCCATGTCTTTTGTGTGTTGTGGGGTTTTAGTTGGCTTCCCTCCAGGTAGGCGATCCCCCTTCTTAGCTGGGGTCTTTGTGGGACACTTGGCAGCTCAATGACCCTCCCTTCCACACTTGAAGCAGGCCATCAAACATGGCAGCACCACCTGGGGCTTGGCAACTGCCCTCTTTCTCTCAAGTGGGGAACATTTCCACATTCTGCCGGAGCAGCATTGGTTTCTTGCTTGGTCAATTTCGGCTTCTTCCATGAGGATATACCAATTATGGACGTGATTTGGGGAAGCTCTGGCAATGCAAGAATAGTACAAGTCATCTTTCAGGCTTTCCTCTGGCTAGTCTAGGTGGCAAACTAGATCCCGGAATTCTTTGGTGTACTCAGCTATCAGGTGGCGGCCTTGTCTTACGGTTTTTATCCAGTCCCTGGCCTTGCGATCGGCCAGGGTTCCTTAAATGTCCATCTCAGCACTGTCATGAAAGGGTTGAAGTTGCAGAACTCCGGGGCATTAGCATTATGGAAGGTTACCATCCATTGGGCGGCAGCTCCTTCTAGAGCCAGGGTGATGACCCTGACTCTGGCTCCTTCAGTGAGAAAGGTTCGTCTGTATTCCTGCATGTAGGTGAAGACATGGGCAAGGGAGAATACTAGTTGCTGGGTGTCTCTGTTGATGCCCAAGGGGATGCTTTTCATTCTGGTTGTGGGGTTCCTCCCCCCGGCTCTCTGGACATTCACTCCACCAAGGTCTCTCTGAGGCGTATTAGTGGGAGTGGTGGTTGCCCCCTCTGCAGTTCTGGCAGTGCCAGCGGAGGTCCCCAGCGCAGGGGACTCCTCCTTCCTGATTATGGTTTCTTCTTGCTCTTCCTCACCCCTGCCAGTTTGGGCCATTGTGTCTCAGGTTTTCAGATTCTGGAAAGCTTCCATCATGAAGTGCATCACTTGCTTCATGAGGCCAGCACATTCTGGTTCTTCCTCCAGGTCATCTTCATCATACAGGGCTTCCATCTCTGGTTTCCAACCATGCTGCCAGCTGCCTTGGGTGAGGATGACCCATTTGGTCCTTCCTCCCCAGTCTTTCCCCATGCTGACAGACTGTTTTGGCTTCACTGGGTCCTCCACTGCTTCCTCCATCCATTTGCTGGAGGCTGCATCAGGTTGAGCCTTGGTGGTGGTCTCTCCCCAGCATTCAACTTCTTTGTGCTCACTGCCCTGATTGGACAACTTGTGCATGGTCCTCATGGTAGGGTGGGTGCCTTTCTGGGTTGACCACTTTGCAGGTCTTGCCTAATGTAAGGTCTGGCCTTAGTGGTCCCCTCAAGAAAGGAGAACTCTGGACTTCTGGTTGAACTTATGGCGGCTTCAGAAGCGAGATCACCTCTGCGGGTGCGTTCCAAGCTCTCCCTGTCGGGGGCTTCATTTAAACCCATAACCACCCTGTCGGGGTGATGAAGCAAAGGGGGACTGCCTTGCAGGTTGAGGGGAGCCACGTCTCCCCTCCCTGACTCGGAAAAAACCCTCATCCGAAGACTAGGAACAGCAGCAGTTAAAATGCCTGCCACGAAGCCGGGGAACATCCAGAAACCATAGGTTTGTGCAGGAGCAGAGAAACGGTGAATGGTGTGTTGTCTGGATAAGAAAAGATTTACAGCTGAAGCCAGACCCCCCCCCCCAAAAAAAAAATTTAAGGGGAATACCTTTTAGAACAATTTGTTACAGTAGCATGTAACTATTGTGAAAAGGCATATTGGAAATTTAAAGAAGTAAATATTTATTTAAAAAGAAAATTAAATTGGAAATGGAATCCCCAAAACAAAAGGTGTGATATTAAAAAGGTATATTAAGATGCTGGAACTATAAGCCTACCTTTTCTTTGAATAATTTGCCCTATATAACAGAGTTATAAGTTAAACTAAGCAAGATACTGTAAATAAATTGTACTTGTCAAAATAAAAGCAGAGCAGCAGCAGAGTCAAAATCTTGGGAGCAGAAACAACATGCAGTGCAACATTGTTTACAAAATTATTTTAGGAACTTTCAGTCTGATTCAGACAATTTTGGTAATTCTGTTCTATCAGTAAAACAATGAGATTCATCTTGTCCTGGACATAATTCATGTATTGTGGATTTCATTCAGCTTTGTGTAGGAATAATCAACTTGCATATTATAACAGCTATTTTGGAGGAATCTTCTGAGAACCTCCACTTAATATCATCTGGCATCCTTACAGTGCATAAATTAGCCACCTTTGCCATCCAAGAAAGGCCAAATGTAAGCACTGTCTTGGAGCATAGGAATGTTACATATAAACTCTGTCTTTGGATGCCTTGTAAGGTTGTGTTCAACTCTAGGCTTGAAACTATTGCTATGTTCTAAAATAAAATGAAGCACATATTTCTTCTTATTATTCATATACTAGATGGCATCTGGACTTCCTCTTTCCCAAATTTGAAAGCCATTGTTGTTTTGGCCTAATAAGGTTAATAATGTCCATTCTTGGTTGCTGAAACAGTCCAGATAGATTTGTTGCCATGCAAAATACAGCCTATTTATCAAAGTGAGTCTTAAAGGAGTATAAAAACCTGTGTAGGATGATTAATCTCTTCCTGGGTTTTATGTGTTATAAGTATGACTGATGGTATTAGTGATTAATGAAACATTGAATTACAGTTTGAAAACTGAGCAGTTTTTGAGTTCTGGTTGCAATCGGAATAAGTGCAGACATAGCATTATTTATAGCAAACCACCTTATCCTGATTCCTTCTGCATAGGTAAGGATTACAACTCTAAAATTCACAAGTATGTGAATGGGGGGGGGAGCTCCTTCCCATGGTAGCTCTTGCTTTGAGAGTTCTTTCCCTGCAATCTTACTGTTTGAGTTTTCCACCATGATGTTGGGTGGAGCCATTGTAAATAGCAATCATATTGTTGAGATATAATCTTCATTCCATTTCATGCAAACCTTATAGATTTTAACAGCAACTACAGCAGATGAATAATAAGATATATATCAAAATGTCCAAAAAAGGTGTACAAAGTTACAGGGTGTGCTTTGTGATCTTTCCTTAGGTTGCTCAGGACAAAGGAAACTGCTCTTTTCAGAATAATTCTACACCATGTGTCATTCCTCAGGAAAAGGAGAATATTTTTCACACAATATTTACCTTTTTTACCAAGTCTGGGAGGAAAGTACTGGTAAGAAACCCTTATCACTTTGAACAGCTTCCTTCTAAAACATAATATATGTATATAATTTCCACTGCTGCTAAAAGAAGCTATGTTCCTTGAGTACCTGGCACAATTTTAAGCTAGCAAAAGATAATTTAGATTAGTATATTTTTTTCCCCAAATGTGTGCGGGAAATACTCCAGAAGATATTTATTGCAAATGGAAAAACACCAACCACATGTCTACCAAGATAATAATCAGTTCTGTAAAAAACTTAAAATGTATGAATATATAAGTAATAAGGAGAAGAGGACAGCAGAGCATGAGATGGTTAGGTAGTATCAATGATACAATGAACATGAATTTTGGCAAATTCCAGGGGGACAGAAGGGCCTAGTGTACTATGGTCCATAGGGTTGTGAAGAGTCAGACGTGACTTAGTGACTGAACAAAAATTTAAGCAATAATGCTTTCATGCTTTTTCTTTTTTTTTTAACTTTTTTTATTATTTTAATAACATAACAATACAAGACATACAACATTTATATAAAAACTCTTTTTACAGCTATTTCATGATGGTCTTTCTTTGTTATTCACAATTTCTCCTTATTTCTCTTTATATTATTCCAACTTACTATTTGTCCCCTTCATTTTATTTACAATATATTTCTCGTCATTCATAACAATTTCTTAATTTTTATGCTTAAACAAATTCTTTCTTTACTTTTTAACGTTTCTTTCATTTCCCCCTATTTTTCTTCCTCATTTTTCCTTTCCTCCAACCACTTATACCATTTGTGGCAAGTCATATAATAGTCTGTGTCCTCCTTTTCTTTAAGTTATTTTGTTATTTTATCCATCTTGGCACATTCCAAGATTTTTTTTATTAACTCTTCATCTATTGGTATGTTTTCTTTTTTCCAATTCTGGACATAAACCATATGAGCGGCTGTTAAAATATGTAGTATCAAATATTTTATTTCCTTCGTATATTTATTTGTAAATATCTCTAATAGGAATGTCTCTGGTTTTCCTTTCACCGGTTGTTCTGTTATTTTCTCCAACCATTTTTTGATTTTTGCCCAAAATTCCTTCGCCGCTGGACATGTCCACCAAAGGTGATAGTATGTTTTTTTTAATTTAATTTTTAATTTTAATTTGATTTATATGCCGCCCTTCTCCGAAGACTCAGGGCGGCTTACAATGTGCTCAGCAATAGCCTTCATCCTTTTGTATATTTATACAAAGTCAGCTTATTGCCCCCACAAACTGGGTCCTCATTTCACCTACCTTAGAAAGGATGGAAGGCTGAGTCAACCTTGAGCCTTGGCGAGATTCGAACCCTGCAGTAATTGCAGGCAGCTGGTCTTAAGCAGCCTAATAACAGGGTGCCTTAAACCCTTGTACTACCAAGGCTCTTGGTAGAATTATGTTCCATAATTCTTATTACACTTCCAACATAATGGGGATTTACTTGGAAACATCTTCGCTATTCTAGCCGGTGGTAAATGCCATCTTCAACTGGTTTTCTTTGTACACCGTAGACATTGTTAATTTTATATTTGTTTGCCACATCTTTTCCCACTTCTCGAATTCTATTGTATAGTTGAAATTTTTTGCCCATTTAATCATTGTGTCTTTTACTATTTCTTCTTCCATTTTATACCATAGTAAAAATTTATATATTTTACTAATTAATTTCTCCTCCGCCCCTTATATAATTTTATCCAATTCATTTTGCTCCATCTGTATCTCATTTAATTTTATATCTACTTTGTATTTTGACCGAATTTGCGAGTCTGTCTACCAATCTATTTATCTATTTAAATCTTGTTCCAATTCTTGTTTTGTTTTTATCTTTCCTTGTTCTTTTAATATATCCCTGTAACTAATTATCTTGTCCCATTCTATTAAATTTGGGTATTTTAGTGTTTCTGTGGGTGAAATCCAAATTGGTAATTTTGTGTAATGTTGTTTTTTAATCTTAATCCAAATTAATAGCAATGCATTCCTTAATATGTGTCTTCTAAAATACCCGTGCGTTTTTTATTTCTCATCCCAAAGGAATGCATGCCATCCCACTTGCAAGTCGTGTCCTTCGATTACTAATATTCTTTTGTTCCTTAACTCCATCCATTCTTTCAACCATAATAAGCAAGCTGCTTGATAATATATCTCCCATTCTGGGAGTCCTACTCCTCCTCTATCTTTAGCATCTTGCAAGGTTTTTATTCTAATTCTGGGTCTTTTTCCTTGCCATATAAATTTAGTAATTGTTTTATTTAATTTATCAAAGAAGGTTTTATCCATTTTTACTGATATAACCTGGAGGAGAAATAAAATTTTGGGCAGAATGTTCATTTTGATCGTAGCGACTCTCCCCATAAATGAAATTTGTAAGTTTTTCCAATTGTCCAAATCTTTTTTAATTTGCTGTAATAATTTGTCATAGTTATCTTCTTTAATTGAGGAATCTCTTGCCATTAGCCAAATCCCTAAATATTTTGTTCTTTTGGTTATTTGAATCTTTGTACTGGATTCTAATTCTTCCTCTTGTTTTTTTTTTTTTTTTTGGTAAGATTTTTAGTTAATAATTTGGATTTGTTTTTATTAATTTTTAATCCAGCCACTTCGCCAAATTCTTCTATTCTTTTTATCAATTTCGGGCCTGATTCTAGTGGTTCTTCCATGATAAAAACCAAATCATTGGCAAAGGCCTGCAATTTATATTCTTCATTTTTTATCTTTAAGCCTTTTATTTCTTGGTCCTCTCTTATTTTCTTTAAAAGCGGTTCTAGAATCAGTATAAAGAGAAGTGGGGAAAGTGGACATCCTTGTCTCACCCTTTTGTTATATCGAATTTTTTGATCATATCTTCATTTATAATTATCCTCGCCGTTTGTTTTGTATATATTTTCCCAATCATATTTTCGAATTTAGTCCTGAATTCCATGAGTTTCAATTGTTTTGACATAAATTTCCAATTCAGATTATCAAATGACTTTTGGGCATCAAGGAAAACCAGTGAAGCTTTTTTTTCCGAGTGTACTTAGTAATACTCTAAAGTATTTGTAATTATTCTCGTATTGTTTTTGATTTGTTGGCCTGGCAAAAATCTATTTTGATCTGGATGTATATGTTTGTTCAGAATTCTTTTTGTTTTTTCAGCTATAATTGACATAAATATTTTAACACAGAAATTGGTCTATAATTCTGTATGAGTTGATGGTCTAAATCTTCTTTATGTATAAGAGTAATTATTGCTTCCGTCCAGGATTTTGGTATATTTGCTTGAACCAGCACTTCATTGAATATTTCCAACATTAACCCTCCTAGCATTTCTTGGATATTTTTATATAACTCCACTGGAAGTCCATCTGGGCCCCGTGTTTTGTTACTTTTTTGTTTTTTCATTGCCATATCAAATTCTGCTTCCGTTATCGGTCTATTTAATATTTCTTGTTGTTCCTCTGCTATTTTACATATATTTGTTCCTTCTAAATAATCTTTGACCTTTACTTCTGATATCTCTTCCTGGGAATATAAGTTTGAAATTTTTTTTTGTATAATTTCCTTTTTGTCCTCTCTTTTATATTGGATTATTCCTTTGTCATCTTTCAATTGATATATCATTCTTTTATCTTTCTCCTTTTTTAATTTATAGGCCAACCATCTACCCACTTTATTTGCATGTTCAAAATAATTTTGTTTTGACATCTTTATTTTCTGTGCTATTTCTTTTTGGGTTATTTAATTTAATTTTATGTTTAACTATACTCCATTCCTCTTTTATCTTTTTATTTTGGGGGTCTTCCTGCAGTTTTCTTTCTAATTTTTTAAGTTCTTCCTGAATTTTTTTTTGTTGGCGTTTCTTTTCCTTCTTCTTCCTTGCATTATAGGCTATTGTTAATCCTCTGATATATGCTTTTAACCTGTCCCAGAGATTTTGAATTGATGTGTCTTCTTCTTTATTTACACTGAAAAGTATCTTCAACTCATGCTTAAAACTCCACATGTCCTTTTTAATTCTATTGTAAAGTCTGTTTCTAGTAAAACATCAGCTTCTCCACTTCTGATCCTGTACCAAGTCTTTTATATATAGTTATATATAGTTATATATAGTTATTTATATAGTTAAAAGTTTATTAGTCATTGTGTTTCTTCTTTCTTTGTAAAGCCATTGAACAACAGAATAGGAATCTCCAAAGTTCAAAAAACCATAGTTCTTTTCAAAGTAATCCACAATATGTAATGAGTCAAATAGGTTCTTTTCAGGAAAAAATAAGTTTCCACAATCAACACTTTCACTTAGTCACAGCTTCAGTCGCCATTTTGAAACATTTATGTAGCAATCCGTTTGATCTCTTTGTCTGGCTTTTAGAGATGGCAAGTCCTTAATTATCGCTTTTCTCTTTTCAAATTCATTTCAGTTTATTGAGAAAATTCAAATATCCAGCTCTATTTAGTTAATGAGCAATTCGTTCCAATCAATCAGTGGTGAAGTAAAGTTCTTAAACGGTCTTTAACTTCTTTCCTTATTTTAAAAAATCTTCAAGCCCCTCCAATCATTAGCCGCTAGGTAAGGCTGGGGATCTTATTTGTAAATAACCTTATTAACACGTTACTTCTTGCCTGGGTTGGTGTCACTCGCCTGGCTCTGAAGCACATTGTCTTTTCTTCCTTCCTCCTGCGCATTGCTTGTCCCAATTTGTCGCAGTCTTGAGGCAGCCCCCATGGCTGCCGTCCCCCGCCACTGACTTAGAGGGCTGCCTCCGGCTTCCGAGGAACTTGCCTGTTCCTCTCGGCTGCCCAAGGGGTCCCTCTCTTTTCCCCTGTCCCTTCAGGACAGGGTAGGTCCATAGACCTGTCAGTGGCGGTTAGCCAATCAGGGTTTTGGTGGGGCTCATCGGAGCCCGCCATTTCCCCGATTGCATCTCTGTGACGCCAAACCGGAAGTTGGAGGTGAGAAGCATTTTGAGGGCTGTGGACCCTAAAAAGGCTGCCAATCCTAACAGTATCTCTGGCCAAGTACTTAAAATACTGTGCTGATCAGTTGGCTGGAGTCTTTACTAGGATCTTCAATTGGTCTTTATCCCAGTCCACTATGCCATCTTGTTTGAAGGCTCCCACCATTGTTCTGCTGCCAAAGAAGTTCCCTATCAATAATCTCAACAATTACAGACCAGTGGCATTCACTCCTATCATCATGAAGTGCTTTGAGAAATTGGTCGGCTGGCACATCATTTCTGGTCTTCCGCATACATTTGATAAACACCAGTTTGCATACAGAACAAATAGATCTACAGAGGATGCTATAGCCATCACTCTTCATACTGCTCTGAATCATTTGGAACAGCGGGAGAGGGGGTCTATGTGAGGATGCTTTTTGTAGATTTTAGCTCTGCATTTAACACAATTTTTCCTCGTAGACTAGTGTCTAAACTATGGATCTTGGGCTTTCTTATTCAATCTGCCTTTGGATTATGGATTTCTTGTCTGGCTGCTCTCAGAGGGTCAGATTAGATAATCATATTTCTTCATTAGATAATTCATATTTATTCTTAACACTGGTACAGCACAGGGTTGTGTGTTGAGGCCCTTACTCTATACTCCTTATGCACATGACTGCATCCCCATTCACACCAGTAATACTATTATTAAATTTGCAGATGATACAACACTGGTGGGACATCTCCGGTGTGGATGAGTCTGCCTATCAAGATGAGGTGGACCAGTTGCTTTCGTGATGTGGAGACAATAATTTGGTCCTTAACACCAATAAGACCAAGGAGCTTATAGTGGACTATAGAAGGAATAGATCAGCCATCCAGCCCTTGCTTATCAATGGAGACCAAGTAGAGCAAGTGGCCAGTTTTAAGTTTCTGCATGTTATCATAAAAGAGGACCTGGCATGTTCACATTGCAGCACTGGTCAAAAGGGCCCAGCAGAAATTATAGTACCTGAGACTTCTCAGGAAACAACAACTGAATGAAAAACTGCTGGTGGCCTTCTACCGATGCACCATAGAGAGTATTTTAACTTATTGCACCTGTGTATGGTTTGCCAATTGCACAGTGGCAGATAGGACAGTGCTCCATAAGGTTAACAACATTGCCCAGAAGATCATTGGTTGCCCTTTCCCCTCTTTGGAAGTGCTTTATAGCTCCCGCTGCCTTAAGAAAGTTCAAAACATTCTTAAAGATCCATCTCATCCTGGGCACCCTTTTTTTGAATTATTACCATCTGGCAGACAGTAGAGGATAATAAAAACAAGGACAAATAGGCTGAAAAACAACTTCTATCCCAGAGCAGTAACTATATTGAATTCTACTGTATAGTGCAATATTAATGCAATATCTGGGGTTTTCAGTTCAATTGTACAGAATGCAAAGGATATGTGTTTGTGTTTTATTTTTATAGTTATAATGTACACTGAAGATGGCATTTAATTTCGTTGTACGAAGTGCAATGACAATAAATTAACTAAGTTGCATGTAGAGTCTGTCTGGGGCAGTGCATCCCCATCCAGAACTAAAGTCCTGGATCCCAAAGCCTTTTTAATTAGATATGTTGTTTATTGTTTTGTTTTTTTCCTGATAATGAATGGTTGTGCCAAACTATTTCTCTTTTCCTACTGTAAAAGCTGGTCACAGAATGTAGTAACAATTTTTGAATTCAGGATATGCAGGAAAATCTGCATCCTATTAAGGAATAAGAAGAAACATGTAGTATGAAAATTCATCCAGTGACATTCTCTACAACAAGAGTATCAAACTCAAGGCCCGTGGGCTGCATCAAACCCCCGATGAGGTCAGAACCAGCCCGCGCGCCATCCTGGAAACTGTAAGGGGCCGGCTTGCATTGCTTTGGCTCACCCATGCAATCTTGGTGGCATGCATGTGCACAGGAGGAGGCGGGCACACACAGGCCCAGTTCTCTGCTGTCACATGCATGGCAACAAAAGTAGTCTGTGGGACTACAGTAAAAAAAAATAGTTCACACCATCCAACTTTATGAGGTCTTTTTTTTTCCGAGAGAAGTTGGAAGGTCTGAACTATTTTTTTTCACGGTAGTCTCACAGACTACTTTTGTTGCCCTGCATGCGGCGGTGGCAAACGGAGCTGGAAACCAGGTTAGTAAAGGGATGTGGCTGCCCTCAGGAGAGTGAGGGTTTGGAATGAGTGGCCTGGCTGAAGGGCCCTCAGGTAAGCCGGGGTGGAGCGGGTGGGGCAGTTCTGCACCCCCTCCCTTGCTTTGTCCTCCACCCCCCTATTGCCTCGCTTAGTTCTTCTTTGTTCTTCGCCACTTCTTCTCCTTGCTGCCGTAACGGAGCAGGAGGCTGAGCAACACACTGATGTGGCATACACAAAGCGAGGAGGTTGGGAGTGGAGAACAAAGCAAGGCAGAGTGCGGAGCTGCCCCCAACACCCTGTACCGGCTTACCTGAGCACCCCTCAGGCAGGCCATTAACATCCTGACAACTGCTTTGTCTTAGAGCGGCTCTAACAGCCCCAACCAGGACCCCACATACGTCACTCAGCCTCTTGCTCTGTTGTGGTGGTGAGCAAGGAGAAGCAGGCCAGCGGCCACATGGGGTCCTCCATGGGGCTTCTGGAGTTGCTGCTGCAAGGCCAGGCAGTTGTGAGGATGTTGATGGCCTGGCTGCAGGGCCCTCAGGTAAGTTGGTGCATGGAGCAGCTCCACACCCTCTGCTTTGCTTCATCTTCCACTATCCCCACCACCTCGTTTCGTCTTCCAGCTCTCCACCACCTTGCTGAGACATAGCTGGTGCCGCTGCCATGAGGTGGGGTGAGAGAGTAAGAGAACAATCTATCAAACCAGTGTGTGTGTGTGTGTGTGTGTGTGTGTGTGTGTGTGTGTGTGTGAGAGAGAGAGAGAGAGAGAGAGAGAGAGAGAGAGAGAGAGAGAGAGAGAGAGGGAGAGAGAACATTACTGCCAGCCCTGCTATAACTCTCTGAAGTTAGATCGGATCACACACACTCTCTCTCTCTTTCACACATACATGCATACTTTATCTATCTCACTGCAGCGGCAATAGTGGTGCTTCAGTGCCCAGCCAGCAGGGCACTTCTCACTCAGCTGCTTTCACCCGGAATTTCCTTTGACAGCGGTGGGATTTGGAGGATGGTCAATCCCCATCACCCCACCAGGCTGGTCTGGTCTGGTCTGGTAAGGGGATTGCCTCCCACTTTCTCCACCATGCCATGATTGGGGATTGACCATCCCCCAAGCCCCGCCGCTGTCAAAGTAAATCCCAGATGCTATGCTGCAATAGACAAATGAAAAGTGCAGCTTTTGCCTAAAAGAGGAGTGAATGGAAGGGAATGGAGAGAAGAAAGAAGGAAAGCGGCCGAGCAAGAACCACCCCACCGGCCAGGCACTGAAGTGCCGCCACCGCTGCCACATCAAGAGAGAGAGCAAGAGCAATCCAATCCAACCTCTGTTTGTGTGTGTGTGAGAGAGAGGGGGGGGAACAAAAGTACGCAAGAGAGTGATCTGTGTACGTGTGTGTGTGTGTGTGTGTGAGAGAGAGAGAGAGAGAGAGAGCAAGGGAGTAATACAATCCATCCTCTGTTTTGTGTGTTTCTGTGTGTGTGTGTGTGTGTGTGTGTAAGAGAGAGAGAGAGAGAGAGCAAGCAAAAGAGCAAGAGTAAGTGTATGTTGGGGTGTGTGTGTGTGTGTGTGTGTGTGTGTGTGTGAGAGAGAGAGAGAGAGAGAGAGAGAGAGAGAGAGAAAGAGCAAATCCGATCCAACATGTGTTTGTGTGTGTGTGAGAGAGGGAGGGAGGGAGAGAGAGAGAGATCCAATCTAACCTCAGAGTTATATCAGGTCTGGTGGCCATGTGCTTTACCACCCATGTGAGCAACATCAAGCCGGCCACACCCACTTCGGCCCCGGGAGGACAATCACAATGTTGATCTGACTCTCAATGAAATTTGACATCCCTGCTCTATAAAGTATATACAATAATGTGTGTATTAGGAGAAAAACACACAAAACAATACAGATTTGTACTTAGAAATGATGTTAGAAATGTTAGAAATGACAGTGAAACATGATGGAATAAACCAAAAGTAGGAAAAATGAGAACTTAATCAATCTTGATAATTTGCTGAAGACAGATAGCTGAACAAGGTTTATTGATTATCTATCTATTCTTTTCCCCCTTTGTTCATTTGCTTTTATTTACTTCCTTTAGGATTGTGAAAGACCAGGCAGGTCCTGCTTAATTATACGGTGTAATTTAAGTTCACTAGCAAAAGCTGAATCCCGTAGCATAGATATGCAAATGCTTTTGAATACAGAGATATTGAAGAAGGTGAGCATTATTTCCTACACTATAATATTGAATTTTCTCTAAATAATTCACCTTGGAGTTCAATTTAAATTTGGATTACTGCTTTATCCTAACAGAAGGTTGAGTTTTGGGGTTTTTTTGGAGCAATCTCAGAGGCAGAAAAAAAAATGAATCAGAAAAGATGTAAACCATTGTTTTGCATCTTTCAAGATGCTCTTTAGTTTTAAAACAAGTAAGCAAACTAAATAATCCCCAAATTTAGATTTTGGATTTCAGTGTAACTCCATCAATGTAAGCAATAGATTGAAATGTAAGTAATATATAATATATAAAATGTAAGCAATAGGCTCAAAACTGATGCGTACACTTTTAAATGCTGATAGAATTGAATATAATGTTCAGATTTTACTACTGTCAACAATGGATAGAATAAGGACTTAGCCTACTATGCTAAGCTTGATTTGTGGTTCTTTCTGATGCCTTGCTGAATGCTCAGTGTGTGTTGCATGGAATGATCTGATGTGATTAGTAAAAGTGTTAAGAATGTATTGTTGCCTAACAGCAGCTATTTTCATTAAATTAGTTGAGCTGCTTAATTATATGAGCTGTGCCAATGTTCAGTTTGAAGTCACAAAGTAAAATAATTCTCTTGAACTTTGTTGCCCTGCTGTACATAAGAGAAGGAAGAAATTATATTTCCATTTCTAAATTGTCATTTTTTTCCTTAAAAATGATGTATGACTGACCTTACTCTACTAGAAGACATGTATAATTTTAAAATACAGTAAGAATTACTTTAAAAGGTAATTGCTGGGCCATTTGTGTTAAAGCTCTTTCAAGAATAATTATAGTGGAAAAATACATATATTTAGACTTGTTATTTTATGCAATGTTAGAATTTATTTTAATCATAAAATATTTAATATATAAGCACATTTTAATAATTACATACAAATATCTGCTTTTAATTATGATGCAATTTAAGATGTTCTCTGCTGACGATATTTGGCAGTATCTTACTTTAAATGTGAGAATACTGCTTTTGAACTTTCACATCTAACTTTGGTGTATTTTAAAATGCCTATGATTAAGAGTCTTTGAGAATTGTGTGTTTGAAAATCTCCTTATTTTTCAATCTGTAGGATACCTCATCAGTGATTCAGTTTGTAACACGAGCAAAGGTGAAAGTGGACCCAAGCAACCGGGCAATTGAAGTAACTAATGCAAATTCTGAATATGCAACAGTAAGTGGAAGAATCTGAAGAATTGTTTGTTTTAATTTAATGCATTAATGGAATGCATTAAATGATCCAGCATTTAGCAAGGAATTTGTGGTCAGGCCAAAGAAACAGAAGGAGTGTGCCTTCTTTAAATGCATTAGCATTGATATTGCTGCCACAAAATCCTCTTGTATTTTTTCTTGCTGTGATAAGTCTAGAAGCAAATGATTGTCATCAGGATGTTTGCGCACTAGTTCAGCTTTTTTTTTTTTTTTAAGACAGAGGGATGGATATTTATTATACACATATCTGCAATAACAAGGTAAATTACATCGCTCACTCTGGGCTTCTTTATTCATTAGGTCTTTAGAAAATCTACTTTGCATCCAGAGAAATACACAAACTGTGTACCAACCCATGAGTTTGGACAAGGCTTTTGCTATATTGGAAGAGAAGCCACCCATGAGGACAATCCTGAGATATGTAGGAGACCTCAGAGGTTGCATATTCAATGCGGACCACTTGAACCCGCTTAGCCCGATCCCAAATGTTGTCATTGCCGGTTATGGGTCTCTGTGGAGCACCTTAGTGTGAGAAGATGCCCTTCTGATGTGGGAAGACCCAACATTTTTTTTTTCCTGTTTAAACATTTTATTAAGAGCTGCAGTGATGCAGTGGTTAGAGTGCAGTACTGCAGGCAACTTCTGCTGATCACTCTGTAAACCACTTAGAGAAGGCTGTAAAGCACTGTGAAGCTGTATATAAGTCTAAGTCAGTGATTCTCAACCTTCCTAATGCTGCGACCCTTTAATACAGTTCCTCATGTTGTGGTGACCCCAACCATAAAATTATTTTCGTTGCTATGTGTGTGTATGTCAGCGATGGTGAACCTTTTTGGCGTTGCATGCCAAAAGTCCGAGTGTGGAAGCGCTCGCGCGCTCTCACATGCCAGCACCCATAATGCAATGGGCACCCCCATTTGCGCATGTGGGCATGACCCTCCATGCTCCTAATGTGCATGCGCCTCACACTGCACATGTGCACATGAAATCCGCACTGTGCATGTGTGCGCCCTCCATGCATGCACCCCCACTTTTATACCTCCTGCACAGTGCCTCAAATTGTGATATTCTTGTTTTGCCTCCATGCCCCGTTTTTAGAATTGGGGAGGCAGCGAAGATCTCCAGGCAGCGGAGATCGCGGCAACAATGTTTTCGGGTGGCAGCAGGTGTGGTGGGGGTTGAGCGATGGGCCCAACCACAGGCAGCGCGCACCCCCACCCGACCCCTGCTGCTGTGTCGCCAGCTGAGCCAGGCTCTCCGGCCATACGCTGGGGAAGGAGCCGCGGGCTTGGCAGCTGCCTGCCCTGCCAGCAAATGCTGCCCCATGTGCCTGAGCTGACCGGTCGCTCTTCCCTTCCCCCTGCAGCTGCAGTCGCACATCCCAGGTGACCCACATGGCCACAGGTCATCTGAGCAGGCAGCCCACTACCACCCCGCCCTCACCGGCTGCTGGTCCACCGGTGATCCGGACTGCCTGGGACTGCGCAAGTAGCCCGCATGGGCAGAGAGAGAGGGAAGCCCTGGCTTACCTTGCTCTGCTCCCTTAGGAAGTGACCAGCGGGATTCCCTCTCTGCATCTTTTGGCATGTGCGCCAGTTGCTGGTCTTTGCGTGCACATGCGCGCCAGAAACCAGATCAGCTGGCCGATGTGCATGTGTACTCTGGAAACAGGAAGATTGTTTTCCTGGAGTGCGCATGTGCAATGGGTGGCTGCTCTTCCAATTTCCGGCATGCCCGTGCGCATGAAAACCAGATGGCTGGCGTACGGGAACCCGGAAGAACAATGGGCGATGGCTCCGCGTGCCCAGAGAAATGGCTCTGCTATAAACTATATCTGTTTTCCGATGGTCTTAGGTGACCGCTATGAAAGGGTCGTTCGACCCCCAAAGGGGTCATGACCCACAGTTTGAGAACCGCTGGGCTAAGTGCTATTGCTATTGCTATTACATTATAGAATAAAATAGAAAATACAAAATCAAATAAGAAGACATGGTGGGGTGGGGGGGAGAAGGGGAAAGAAAAGTGAAGAAGGATGGAGGAAAAGAAAAAAAAAAGTGTTGACTTCCGACTCCCTCTGTTGCAGTAAAATAAAGCATTAACAACAAACCACAACTTTTTACTTTTCCATAATAATATAAACTAACCATTTCTATAAAAACAAATCAATCTTATCAGTAAAACCCAAAATCAAAGTTTCATTTTTTTCCCTACCTCAAGCACAAAGTCCTGAAGCAGTCTCCATGTGGCAACAAAAGTTATATTCTTTTCTTTAATCAAAACAATCAATTTAGCCATTTCTGCCAACTCCATCAGCTTCTGTAGCCATTCGTCCATGGTGTGAATCGAAATGTCTTTTCATTTTTGTGCATACAGTAATCTTCCTGCTGTCAACATGTATAAGATCAAAGTTCCAAATTTTTTCTCCAAGTCTTTTTCTATTAAACCTAAAAGAAAAGTTTCTGGTTTCATCTTTATCTTTGTTTTAAGAATTTTTTGTATTAAAATATGAATCTTGGGCTTTCTCTCAAAAAGACAGCTCAGAGACAATGTGAGGGCTGTGTTGAATATTATTGAAAATTTACAATATCATAACGAGAAACAGGCAGCCTTAATATTTCTAGATGCAGAGAAAGCCTTTGACAATTTAAATTGGGCTTTTATGTTTAAAGTGCTGAAGAAATGGACTTTGGAGAGAACTTTATTCAAGGAATCAAAGCAGTTTATATGTCACAGAAAGCCAAAATTGTCATTAATGGTGATTTAACTAACTCATGTGAAATTCAAAAGGGTACGAGACAAGGATGTCCCTTGTCCCCTCTGCTGTTCATCTTGGTGTTGGAAGATTAAGCAAGATGATAAAATAAGAGGTATAAGTATCAAGAAGGAAGTTTATAAATGATCTGGTTATATTCTTGAAAGACCCAAAAGATAATATAAAATATTTGATGAGGAAATTAAATAAGTTTGGGGCTTTAACGAGTTTTAAAATAAACAGAAAAAAACAAAGTTGATTAAGAATATGTCATCTCAGGACAGTGATATATTGACTAAAAAGTCAGGTTTTAAGGTAAGGTGACCAGATTTTAACATTGGTAAAGAGGGACATTGTGGGCGTGGCTTATTTTGTGGGCGTGGCTAGCTGGTCATGTGACTGGGTGGGCGTGGCTAGCTGGTCATGTGACCGGGTGGCCATGGCTATGTGTATAGGGTAAGGTGAACAGATTTTAACATTGGTAAGAAGGACACCATTGTGGGCGTGGCTTATTGTGTGGGCGTGGCTTGGAGGCCATGTGACTGGGTGGGCATGGCTAGCTGGTCATGTGACCGGGTGGCCATGGCTATGTGTATAGAGACTACTCAGAGGGCTGAAAAGTCATTTCTAACAGTTCCTCACACTTTTGACTGGTCCTCACACTTATGACCATCCTCACATTTATGCCCGTGCAGCATTCTTAACAACCATGTCACTCATTTTGCAACTGCTTCTCTTCACCATGGTGACAAGATAGGGCAAAAACGTAAAATGTGAGGACAGTCGTAAGTTCGAGGACTGGTCAAAAGTGCGAGGACCAGTCAAAAATAACTTTTTCAGCCCTCCGAGTAGTCCATATGCACAAAAGGACTAACCAGAGGGCTGAAAAAAGTCATTTCTGACAGGTCCTTGCACTTTTGACTGGTCCTCACACTTATGACCATCCTCACATTTATGCCCGTGCAGCATTCTTAACAACCATGTCACTCATTTCACAACTGCTTCTCTTCACCATGGTGACAAGATAGGGCAAAAACGTAAAATGTGAGGACAATCGTAAGTTCGAGGACTGGTCAAAAGTGTGAGGACCAGTCAAAAATAACTTTTTCAGCCCTCTGAGTAGTCCATATGCATAAAAGGATACAGTAATAGAGAGGGATGAAGGAAGGGAAGGGAAATTAGAGTAGGAGTGACGGTAAGAGAAGGAGGAAGAGAGGAGGAGAAGGAGAAAGGAAGAGGAAATAGGGAGGAGAAGAAGAGGGTGGGGGGAAGAGAAAGTAAGAAGGAAAGAAAAGAGAGGTGGTAGGTTTGAGGAGAAAGATTGCTGTACAATAAAAAAGATGAAAGGGAAGAAAGCCAACCCCAAACAAATATAAAGATATTAAGATAAAGAATGAATTGTTAAACTTTAAAGAATAAAAGAGAACAAATATGAATAAATAGCAATAATTAGAAACACACATACAAACATACAATGTATTTTCTTTGAACAGAATATTTGGCTGGTTCACAAATTTAAACAGTGTTTAGTCATTTCAATTTAATTTACAATTTCTATATTTCCTTTTTGCCATATTTATTCCTCATCTATTTTTTTTAAAAAAAACAATATTACCCTTCATCCTCATCTCTAATCTTAATCAAATTCAATTTTTCCCTTCTATTCTATATTATACCCCTTCCCATTGTCATCTATTTTTATATCCATCCTCACATTGGTTAATTATATAATATGAGTTGTTTAATACAAATTCAACATTTTAATATAAATCAATTAGTTATATAACTATCTTTTTTGTATATTAATCAATATGAACATGAATATTCCAATTATTTCCATGCAATCCAATTTCTTACAAATCAATTAATTATATTTACCAATAATAATAAACCAAATAATTTCCCCCATATATTCCTCCAAACCACAACTTAACCATTTCTGCTTTCAACACAGTATACAATTAATAGTATCTCAATTATTACAATTCCCTAGTTAAAAAGAGCTTTTTTTTCTTTTGTGTTTTAAAATCTTGAACTCTCCTCTTTTGCCCTAAATAATTTCCCATTGTTTGCACCTACCTTTTTTGGTGAGGAAAAGGAAAATAAATCTGCTGCCTAATTTTCCAACGTTGCAAGCAAACAGCAAAGCCAACAGCCTGTTTTACTTTCAATTTCGTTTTGAGCTTGGTTTGCACAAAGAGAAAAAAAAAACTGCTGAGCAATTTAGCAAGAGCAGAGCCCTGCGCAAATCAGCTGAGAGGGGGAAGCCGAGCTAATCAACGTAGGGCGGTCCTTTGAAGCCCCGCGGCAAGAGTTTAAACAGGTTTTTTCCCTCTAGCCATCAGCGGGGGCTCAGGAGGCAGCCGGGACTCAGGAGGCAGAATGAAAAATCGGGACTTTTTTAAAACGCCGCGGGACGCAGGACAAATTGCTCAAAAGCGGGACTGTCCCGCCAAAAGCGGGACGTCTGGTCACCTTATTTTAAGGTCAAGCAAAAAGTGAAATACTTAGGGGTTTTGTTGACAAATACAAATATAAAATTGCTTCAAAATAACTATGTCCCTCTTTGGAGAGATATTAAAAAGGACTTACAAAGATGGGACAAACTGCATTTATCACTATTGGGTAGAATTTCTGTAATTAAGATGGACATCTAACCAAAGATTTTTTTTTTAATTCCAGACATTACCAATACTTGCAATTGATAATCCATTTAAGCCAGGGGTAGGTTCTACTTACCTTTACTACCAGTTTGCATCGCGCCCACATCAGACTGAAGGGAGGGGTTTCTAATTCCTTTATTCTAACTGCATTGCCTGAGGGAAACTCAGAGTCTGCTTTCCTCTTGCTATCACTCCTGTTCAATAAAAGGTTCCTTTTGAAATCCTAAAGTTTCAAGAGTTTTTACTTTCTTGAACAAGGAGGAGAGGCCGGACCTTACATTAGTGAAATCAACAGTGCTCCAACAAATAGTAACAAAGAAGGATGATAATCTCTTCTGCCATATTTTTCTCGCTCTTCAAATAAACCTAGCCTCAATGCCAAAGACATAATCTTTTTAGAATCAAGACCTGGCCTGGACTTGATTCCCATCTAGTGGCTAAATAAACACCTGGCAGCATGAACGTCTACAAAAAATATTTTGGGAACTTACTCAGTGTTCCTTTTGGCAGTGATTCCCCTCTTCCCCAAACTTTATTTGATTCCTACCGTAATTGGCTCCTTGTCTCAGAATTAGAAATCAAGATTTCAGTTGAAAAGCAGCAGACTGCAGGTAAATGTATAAATTTGCCAGAATTGCTGAAAATACATGCTGATTTGGAGCTCTCTATTAGCCCTCCCTATTTATCACGATTAATAACTTTTATTGCTCCCAAAAATGCTTAATTCTATCACTCTCCTGTTATACAAGAAAGGCAATGTTCCAGACCCAGTTATTTATCACCCAATTAGCTTATTGTTCTGTGCTCAATTTTTATATTATAAGCTTTCAGATTTGTTCTATTCAGATGACGACATTTTAATCCACAAACAAGCATGTTTTAAGGCAGGATATTCCACCATGAATCAATGTGCAATATTAGCTGGAAAATATTATAGTTTTACTAAAGGTGTCCTTTATGTTGCTTTGTTGATTTAAAAGTAATTTTGATTTAAGTTCCTTGTGGGAGATTATGGAAGAAGAATTGATATTATTGTTTTATATTGTTGTTATATGGTGCATACTTTCTGTTTAAAGGCTGCTCCTACTCTAAAAGCTATTCAAAGTTTCTGAATGTTGTATTCTGTGTCCCTTGCTCAAGCTCAGATGTCTCAGTTTGATTAGAGATTTGCTGCATTTTTTTTGCGTCCTGCCTGAGTCTATGCCATCTTAGATTCTATGCCATATCTCAGTTGTTCCTAGCGCTGCACTCTTCTCAACAGAGAACGCTTTAGTTGTTCTTCAGGTCTGTTGGAGCCATTTTCCCAGTTTAGGAGCCACAACTTTGAGTATTCCTACATCATAGGGACTTTGTCCACTACTTTTCTCATCCTCTCTAGTTCCTCCTTCATCCATGGCCTTGGTATTTCTTCAGCTTCTCATATGCCTTCTTCCTGATGTTGCTGTCACTTGGCACTACTACGTCTATTATCACCTTTGTCTTCTGGTCCTTATCTACTACCACAACATCTAGTTGATAAGCCAGTGCCTGTATATCCATCTGAATCTGGAGGTCCCACAAGATCTTAACCCTCTGATTCTCCACGACTTTCTGTGGAATTTTCCATTTGGACTTGGGAGCCTCTATCCCTTACAGTGCAGATGTTCCAACACACAATGCCACATATTTTGTTGTGCTGCTCAGGGTATGCCTGCATCATACTCTATTACTATGTTCTATACTGCCTCTGCATTTTGGGTCCTTTCTAGTGTGGTAAACTGCTTCTGTGGATCAGGTGCTTAGTGCCTGTTCTTGTGCTGCTTTGATCAGCCCAATGCTGTTTTTTAATTCATCCCTTTCCATCCACTGATAAGCTTTCGCAATGTATTCCCTCAACTATCTGTCAATGATACATCCTATATAGAGTATTGTCTTACCTTGGCACTTCTCTGCTTGATCTTCCTCCCATGTCTGCTGCTGTCTCAGGCTTTCTCTAAGCAACATCTTTGGATGCCATTTTACTGATGCACTCTTGGATGCTCTGGATTTTATCTAGGACATTCAGTGGCTTTGACACTTCTAGACTCTGCCCAATCTTTTTTCAGAAAAGCATACATGTTGATGGTATGGATTTTGTTCTTCTCATTGTTGGTACTTCAAAACCTGTCTTTTTATTTGGGGGTTTTTGGATGCTACTGTCTTTCTTGTCTCCTTCTCATGGTTTCAATATGTTTAGGATATCAAGATACCTGTAGCTGCTAAGTATGTTTGCTATGTAGCCCACTGGAAGTTCCATCCCATCAATCTTAACTATCTCCCCTCTCTTGGCTACTATCCTTACATTTTTCCTGTCTGAATGACATCCAAATGCCCTCACTATAGATCCGTGGCAGATAGATCAGTAAATTGATATCCTGTTCATTTTTAGCATAAAGTTAGATGTCGTTCATGTAGTGGAAGTTGGTGATGATAGCTCCATTCTTAAATTTATATCCATATCCAGTCCTTCTGATAATCTGACTGATGTGGGTCAAGTCTATGCAGAATAGCAGCAAGAATAATACATCACTTTGGTATGTTGAACTCCGTGGCTACCAATATCCCAGTGTTGTCTTCTAGAGTCCCATCAAGTTCTTGATGAAGGTCCTTAATAACCTGTTGACTTTGTATATCACCAGGCATCCACATATCCATGTATGCAGTATTGAGTCACAGCTTTCCTGTAGTCGATCCAGCTTGGTGCGTCTAGACATTGTGTGTCAGATCCGTGTATCTGCCATTCTTCGTGGAAGAAGGGGGAGGGGATTTGGAGTTGTCACATTTAGTTCTTTTCCCATGTATTCTAAGTATCCAATTTCTTGCCTGATCCTCTTTGTATAAACTTTCCCCTGATTTATAACCGTTGCCTGGTGCCAGGAATGCCTGGAGAATTCTCACACCTCAGGAACCTGACATCCCCTCCCTTAAGGAGTGGATAAATAACCTACAAACCACTTGGCCAGTGGTCAGACTAGCGCTACAAGAGGCTAGAGCAGCTTTTAAAATTCAAACTGACAAGAAACGCTGTGAACCCAAACCATTCAAGGTTGGGGACTACGTATATCTATCCACGAAATTTCTATAATCCTTTCAACCATTTAAGAAACTGGGACCAAAATTCATTGGCCCATTCCCCATCACCAGAATCATAAACCCTGTTACGGTAGAACTCCTCCTTCCTAAGACACTTAGGCAGGTTCATCCAGTGTTTCACTGCAGCCTACTCAAGCCAGAAATCACTTCAAAAGTCAGACCCCCTTTGCCCACACCTCCAACCCATATTAGGGTGAAAGGAGAACAACATTTTGAAATCAAAGACATCCTTGACTCCCGCACTCACCACGGTTCCACACAATATTTAGTGGCATGGAAACATCTACCATCCTCTCAGAACAAATGGGTAGCCAAAAAACATGTAAAAGCCTCCACACTGTTAAGGAAATTCCACCTGAAATACCCATACAAACCATCCTAAATCTTAATGGATTATATATTTTATGTCTTTCTAGATGGATTTTTCATTTTTCTGAGGAGGGCGATATGTCAGATCTGTATATCTTCCATTCTTCATGGAAGAAGGGGGGGGGATTTGGGGTTGTCACATTTAGTTCTTTTCTAATGTGTCCTAAGTATCCAATTTCTTTCCTGATCCTCTTTGTATAAACTTTCCCCTGATGTATAACTGTTGCCTGGTGCCAGGAATGCCTGGAGAATTCTCACACCTCAGGAAATGAAAAAGAAGGTGGGGGAACGAGTGGATTGTAAAATGACCCTGAGAAGCTCTTCATATCTATTTCTCAGAGAGGCTGGTGCAATTTGCATTCACACGGGCAGATTCACATTGGAAGGTGGGGAGGGGTTCCTAATTTCCTTTATCCTGAACTGCATGGCCTGAGGGACCCCAGAGCCTGCTTTGAGTTTGACTTGCTTTCATCCCTTTCCATAAACAGTTCCTTTTGAAATACAGCTCCTTATCTCGTACAGCACGCAGACAGCAAGAGAACACAGCAGGACACATCAGTGTCAAGCATGCCGGCTTCGAGCATGCGGGCTCGACAGGCGGCCTCGCTTCACCAGGGGCTTCTCTGCAAGACATAAAGTAGACACATTATTTTTTTCTGGTGGTTTTAGTGGATACCTCTTATGGAACTGCCGTACTAGCCGATCGGCTGTGACATCCTTCTCTAGTACCCAAGTGGCCTCCTCCAAGGGATAGCCCTTCCACCGTACTAAATATTGAAGCTTACCCCTATGGACTCAGGAATCTAGTATGTCGGCTACTTTGTACTGACCGTCGTCCACAGGACCAGGGGGGAGGGTGTGGGTCTGATGGTGGTTGTGGGTTTGAGAAGGCTACTGTGGAATACCGGATGGATTTTTCCCAATAGCGGTGGAAGTTTTAGGACAACTGTAACTGGATTAATTACCTTACTGATGGGGAAGGGGCCTATATATTTTGGTCCTAGCGTTCGGTTTGGTATTCGCAGCTTAATATATTTAGTGGAGAGATATACCAGGTCTCCTACTTTAAATGGTTTCATTGTGGCCCGTTTCCTATCGGCTTGGGTTTTATATTCAGCTGCTGCTTTGTTCAGCACCTCCTTAATCTGTGGCCACAGGGCTTGTACCTTTTCCGCCCATTCGCTGGGAGCAGTTCCAGAATTTAAGGTCTCTAGTTCTGGGATGGCAACGAATTCCTGTTCCGTGACCACCCGGAACGGTGTGCATCCAGTACTGCGGTGTACCATATTGTTATAGGTGACTTCAGCAAATGGTAGTAAGGATGGCCAGTCAGTCTGTTGATATGAGACATAACTTCTTAGGTAGCGTTCCACCATAGCATTAGTCCTTTCAGCTGCCCTGTTGGTGCTAGGGTGGAACGCTGAACTAAGTCCCTGTGTCGATCCTATCGATTGAAGGAAGTTTCTCTGGAATTTTGCCGTAAATTGCACCCTCTTGTATTCTACGAGGTACGCCGTGATAAACGTGTTGAATGAACAGTTTGGTTAACCTTCGGGCCGACGGCAGTCCAGCACACATTATGAAGTGGGCCTGTTTAGAAAAGAGATCTATAATAGTCCAGATAACATTTTTATTTATTTATTATTTATTTATTATTCGAATTTCTATACCGCCCTTCTCCTTTCGGACTCAGGGCGGTGAACAGCCAAAATAAAAACATTTATACATAAATACGATTAAAAATAGATTTAAAATAATTAAATTTGGCCCATAGTTTAAAATTTATCAATTTAAAATCCATATCAAAATTTAAAACCAACCATAAAATCATAAAATCAAGAGAGACCGGCTAACTGAAAGAGATAAGTTTTTAGGGCCCGACGAAAGGTCCGGAGGTCGGAGATACACTCGTATCTCTGGGGGTAGATTGTTCCAAAGGGTAGGTGCCACCACAGAGAAGGCTCTCCTCCTGGGGGTCGCCAGCCGGCATTGTCTAGCCGACGGCACCCTGAGGAGGCCCTCTCTGTGGGAGCGAACTGGCCGGTGGGAGGCTATTGGTGGCAGAAGGCGGTCCTGTAAGTACCCTGGCCCTAAGCCATGGAGCGCTTTAAAGGTGATCACCAACACCTTGAAGCGCACCTGGAAGTCCACCGGAAGCCAATGCAGCTCGCGCAGGAGAGGAGTCACATGGGAGCGCCCAGTCACTCCCATAATCCCCCGCGCGGCCGCATTCTGCACCAGTTGGAGCCTCCGGGTGTACCCCAAGGGGAGCCCCATGTAGAGAGCGTTACAATAGTCCAGACGAGAAGTGATGAGTGCTTGAGTGACTGTGCGTAGGGAGTCCCGATCCAGAAAGGGGCGCAACTGGCGTAACATTATAGCCATTACTCTATGGCAGGTCCATTATAAAGTCCATGGCTATCTCGTCCCATGGCTTTGTAAGGTTAGCCATGGTTTGCAACAGGCCAAGGGCCTGTTGGCCAAGATATGCGCCAAATTTTGACTTGGCGCATATCAGGCAGCTATTTACATACTCCTCTATTTCCTGCCGCATATGCGGCCACCAGAATTGCCGTCTTGTCAGATGAAGGGTCTTAAGGAATCCAAAGTGTCTAGCCGCTTTAACGTCATGGCATTATCGTAACACCACGTTGCGCAGAGCTGTTAGGACATATAGTTTATCCTCCTTCCAGGCCAACCCGTCTTCAACCTTGAAGAGTTGTTGGTGTTTAGGTAGCCACTCATCTGTTTTTAACGCAGCATGGAGCTTGTCTTTCCACTCGTGCCTGGGCCCTGATGGCACTAGACTGCCTCCCGCCAGTTGCTTGGTGGGTACCATAGCCTGTACAATTTCATCTCTTTTGTTATGGTATTGTGGCATATGAGACAGGGCATCCGCCAAAAAATTCTTTCCTGCTGGCACATACTTTAAAGCAAAGTTAAAACTTTGCTTTGGAAGTATTGGGCCCACTGCACCTGTTTGGGAGACAATTTTCTAGGGGTTTGCAAAGAGATCAGGTTTCGATGGTCTGTCCAGTCTTCAAATTGTTTCCTAGTCCCCTCCAATATATGTCTCCAGGTAAGGAGCGCCCACCGAACGGCGAATGCCTCCTTCTCCCAAATAGCCCATCCCCGCTCTGCAGGAGTGATTTTTTTTGATGTATACGCACATGGTTGCAGTTGGCCTTGTTCATTCGGTTGTAATAACACAGCACCGACAGTTACGTTGCTCGCATCCATCTGTACTACAAATGGTTTGTCTTGATTTGGGTGTTGCAATATGGGTTCCTGAGCGAACAAGGCTTTTGGAGCCTCGAACGCCTTTTGGCATTCAGGAGTCCATGTTATGCTCTGACCTGGTTTCACTTGGTTAACACTCCCCTTCGTGTGTAAGAGATTGGTGAGAGGTAAAGCTATATGGGCAAATGCCGGAATGAATTGGTGATAAAAATTAGCAAAGTTGAGGAAACTCTGCACCTGTTTTCTCGTCCCCGGGGTTTGCCGCTCTATTACTGCAGCAACCTTTTTGGGGTCCATCCATAGACCCTTTTTGGAGATTCAATATCCCAAATAGTCCAGCTCAGTGCAATGGAACTCACACTTCAACACTTTAACAAAAAGTTTAGCCGCCAGCAGTTTTTCCAGCACCTTGCGAACTAATTGTGTGTGTTGTTCCATAGTGTTAGTGTAGATAAGGATATCGTCAAGATACACTAACACTCCCGGTACAGGTATTCATGTAACACCTCATTAATGAGTTCCATGAACACCGCCGGGGCTCCCTGTAGGCCAAACGGCATGACTTGAAACTTATAACTGTTGAGAGGGCAATTAAAAGTGATCTTCCACTCGTCACCTTCCTTAATACGGATGTGATAATACGCCTCCCTTAAGTCTAGTTTTGTGAAGATCTGGCCAGTAGACAACGTGGCTAATAGATCTTTAATCAGCGGTAATCACTGCATTCAAGCCACGGAAATCGACACAGAGGCATAGACCACTGTCCTTTTTTTCTCGGAATAGAACCGGAGCGGCCATATGGGCCCGACTAGGCTTGATAAAACCCCTGGCCAGGTTACTATCAATATATCTACGTAATTCCTCAACCTCCTTGGGGTCATTGCATACATGCGAGGTTTGGGTAGTTTCGCCCCAGGGACTAATTCTATTACATAGTCCATTGGGCGATGGGGTGGTAGTGCGTCACATTCTTCCTTGCTAAATACTTCTGCCAAGTCCACATACACCTCTGAGGCTCCTGGCATTTGGGGTGCTCTCTGCCGCCAGGTTGTGGTTAGCTGGGTGTCACCATTTCAACCTGCATTTACTCTAGTGCTGACATAAGAAAAAGAAGAGGGGGCAGCTGGCAAGGAGACACTTGACTTCTCACCTACTTATTTTCCCTGAAGATATTATCCCCTAGGAGATGAAATGGGAGGGGGGACATTCCTGGGAGCTGAAGTAGTAGATATGGGGAGAGTGATTTGGAAGATGGCCAATGAGACGCAGAGAATTGGGGAACAGAAAGGGAAGGTTTGGGGTCAGGAAGTCAGTGTTGGCTACGCCATGATCGGGGACAGATTGTCATGCTTAATAAATGAAAGATTTCATCAAAGACTATTTGTTTGGAAATGCAATTTATTTTATTTGAGACGACATCAAAACCTGACAGATAGCCAACACTCCTTTCCAAGCCAAGCTGGCTGACCTCCAAACCTCCAGCTCCCTTCCAGATGTATGGAGTGAATGGAGATGCAGCCCAGACATCATGGCAGAAAGCAAACTGTCCGAAGAGAGCTTAATTCAGGCAACTGGAAAAGAGCCAGTTCTGATCCCAGCCAGCTTGGATGCTACAGGGCCTCAGGATATCACGGAGCCTCAACCCCCCCTCCTCCATCGAAGCTGCCAGACAGCCAAGATCAGATGATCGTGCCACAATCCAAGAAGAGAAAAGATGAGTATTCGGGGGTTTTGCCAAAATCCGCAGAGGCTGAGTTTCCCATCCTGAGGGTTCATGGGAAGGGGAAACCCCTAAGTGAATTGGGACTGGCAGCAGGCCAGGCACCAAAAAGCTTCAGGAAAGCCACTCAAGAGCCCCATAGATGAATTGAAGGAGAAATTTGACTGTGCCATCCTTGGGGAGGAGGGGCCATCATGCAGGACAAAGGAGAAAAGGGAACCAGTCTGGGCTGATGAACCAAGAGGCCGTAGACTGAAGTACAGCCCTTCCCCCCCCAGCAGAAGGAGAAGAAGCCCAAAGATGCATCCATGGGTTCCTCCCTTACACAACAAGCAGAGCAGTCTGGATAGGACATCACCTCCCTGCCCTAGAATGAGAGATGAGGAAGAATACCAGCCGCACCGAGGCCAGGCTTACAGAGCCCCACCCTGGGAGGAGAGGGCAGCGAGGGAGGACCCACCCCATTTCAGAGGGAAGTTCGATAGCAATCCAGACCAGCTAGCCCAATTCCTCGACACAGCTGAGATCTACATCAAGCGCTATGGACACCTCTACCCATTTCCCATAGCCCTAGTAAGTGCCATTTCAGAAGGGTTGGAGGGAGAAGCAAGGAGGTGGTCAGCAGGAGGTGTTCTCTACAAGAACAGCCCCCCCCCAACTGCAAGACGCAGATGGGTTCTTACAACTACTACGAGCCCGGTTCGAGGAGGCAGAGGAGGACCCCTATGTGGAGGACGAGCTCAGGAACCTAATGCAGAAGGGGAGGCCCATCAGAGAGCATATCTGTGAATTCAGGAGAGTCATTGGGACCTTACCTCCCTTACCAGAGCGACTACTGGTGTATTTCTTTAGAACAAGCCTAGATAAGCGAATCGCCCAAGTGACCGCTTATCGGGATATCCCAAACCAACTCTCCGAATGGTTCCAAGTAGTGATAAAAGTCAACAGAGGGTTGCGAGCCAACAACATGTCAAAGCAACCAAATGGCAAGCAGAGGGGCCAACCAGACAAGGGACCACCCATTAGATGAGAAACCACAGCACCACAGCCCACCCAGAGGCCTGTCGTCCCACGGAGCCCACTGAGGTGCTACAGGTGTGGGGGGATTGGTCACTTGGCCACACCGTGTGGAACCCCAAGGCCGAGATCAGACTCACCGCCCAAGGCACGACCGGAACAAGGGCCCAAGCGCGCCACCAACGCGCCATGGAAAATCCCCCAGGGTCCAGAGGTCTTCGCCCACCTAACCGAAACAAGGGGGATCCAGATGATGGAAATCAATCCCCTGAATCGTATGACAGCGAGGACGAGGGTGAAGACGACCCAATGGTGAGTGGACCCATCCACCCTTTTCTCTTCCCTATATGCCTAACGGCCCCAAAAACAGGGACCCAAGGGACTTTCCAAGCCCTAATAGATTTGGGCTGCATGAGGTGCCTGATTAACCTACCCACAGTCCTAAAATTAGGGATCCGAGTCAAAAAGCTCAACCACCCAGTTCGATTTGAACAAGTTGATGGGTCTCTAGTGGGGGGAACTTATGCCACACACCTGACCGAACCAGTGAAGCTGGAGCTAGCAGATCACTGGGAAACGGTTTGG
>NW_027257048.1:0-60202 GCF_029215685.1 Pituophis catenifer annectens | reverse complement strand
CTGAATCTGTTTTTGTGCTTTTCAGACCGTGAGGAGCATGAATATGTCTTTCTTCTGCAAATCTGAGCTCTGGGTCAAAGGTTTCGTTTTCTGGCTGAATTGAGCCCTACTGCCAATTCTGAGATGCACTTTGGTCTAACTCCTCAGGGAAAGCTCGTACAAGAAAATTGAATCTGTTTTTGTGCTTTTCAGACCGTGAGGAGCATGAATATGTCTTTCTTCTGCAAATCTGAGCTCTGGGTCAAAAGTTTCCTTTTCTAGCTGAATTGAGCTCTAGTGCCAATTCAAAAATGCACTTTGGTCTAACTCCTCAGGGAAAGCTCGTACTTGAAAACTGAATCTGTTTTTGTGCTTTTCAGACCGTGAGAAGACTGAATATGTCTTTCTTCTGCAAATCTGAGCTCTGGGTCAAAAGTTTTCCTTCTCTAGCTGAATTGAGCTCTAGTGCCAATTCAAAAATGCCACTTTGGTCTAACTCCTCAGGGAAAGCTCGTACTTGAAAACTGAATCTGTTTTTGTGCTTTTCAGACCGTGAGAAGACTGAATATGTCTTTCTTCTGCAAATCTGAGCTCTGGGTCAAAAGTTTCCTTCTCTAGCTGAATTGAGCTCTAGTGCCCAATTCTGAAATGCACTTTGGTCTAACTCCTCAGGGAAAGCTCGTACTTGAAAACTGAATCTGTTTTTGTGCTTTTCAGACCGTGAGAAGCATGAATATGTGTTTCTTCTGTAAATCTGAGCTCTGGGTGTAGAGTTTCCTTTTCTGGCTGAATTGAGCCCTACTGCCAATTCTGAGATGCACTTTGGTCTAACTCCTCAGGGAAAGCTCGTACAAGAAAATTGAATCTGTTTTTGTGCTTTTCAGACCGTGAGGAGCATGAATATGTGTTTCTTCTGCAAATCTGACCTCTGGGGTGAAGAGTTTCCTTTTCTGGCTGAATTGAGCCCTACTGCCAATTCTGAGATGCACTTTGGTCTAACTCCTCAGGGAAAGATCGTACTTGAAAATTGAATCTGTTTTTGTGCTTTTCAGACCATGAGGAGCATGAATATGTCTTTCTTCTTCAAATCTGAGCTCTGGGTAAAAAGTTACGTTTTCTGGCTGAATTGAGCCCTACTGCCAATTCTGAGATGCACTTTGGTCTAACTCCTCAGGGAAAGATCGTACTTGAAAATTGAATCTGTTTTTGTGCTTTTCAGACCATGAGAAGCATGAATATGTGTTTCTTCTGCAAATCTGAGCTCTGGGTAAAAAGTTACGTTTTCTGGCTGAATTGAGCCCTACTGCCAATTCTGAGATGCACTTTGGTCTAACTCCTCAGGGAAAGCTCGTACAAGAAAATTGAATCTGTTTTTGTGCTTTTCAGACCGTGAGGAGCCTGAATATGTCTTTCTTCTGCAAATCTGAGCTCTGGGTCAAAAGTTTCCTTCTCTAGCTGAATTGAGCTCTAGTGCCAATTCTGAAATGCACTTTGGTCTAACTCCTCAGGGAAAGCTCGTACTTGAAAACTGAATCTGTTTTTGTGCTTTTCAGACCGTGAGGAGCATGAATATGTCTTTCTTCTGCAAATCTGAGCTCTGGAATCTGAGCTCTGGGTCAAAAGTTTCCTTTTCTAGCTGAATTGAGCTCTAGTGCCAATTCAAAAATGCACTTTGGTCTAACTCCTCAGGAAAGCTCGTACTTGAAAATTGAATCTGTTTTTGTGCTTTTCAGACCATGAGGAGCATGAATATATGTTTCTTCTGCAAATCTGAGCTCTGGGTGAAGAGTTTCCTTTTCTGGCTGAATTGAGCCCTACTGCCAATTCTGAGATGCACTTTGGTCTAACTCCTCAGGGAGAGCTCCTACTTGAAAACTGAATCTGTTTTTGTGCTTTTCAGACGTGAGAAGCATGAATATGTGTTTCTTCTGCAAATCGGCGTTCTGGGTGAAAAGTTTCCTTTTCTGGCTGAATTGAGCCCTACTGCCAATTCTGAGATGCACTTTGGTCTAAGCTCCTCAGGGAAAGCTCGTACTTGAAAATTGAAGGCGTTATTTTGCTTTTTCAGACCGTGAGGAACAAGAATATGTGTTTCTTCTGCAAATCTGAGCTCTGGGACAAAAGTTTCCTTTTCTAGCTGAATTGAGCTCTAGTGCCAATTCTGAGATGCACTTTGGTCTAACTCCTCAGGGAAAGCTCAAACTTGAAAACTGAATCTGTTTTTGTGCTTTTCAGACCGTGAGAAGCATGAATATGTGTTTCTTCTGCAAATCTGAGCTCTGGGTGAAGAGTTTCCTTTTCTGGCTGAATTGAGCCCCTACTGCCATTTCTGAGATGCACTTTGGTCTAACTCCTCAGGGAACGATCGTACTTGAAAACTGATCTGTTTTTGTGCTTTTCAGACAGTGAGGAGCATGAATATGTCTTTCTTCTGCAAATCTGAGCTCTGGGTCAAAGGTTTCGTTTTCTGGCTGAATTGAGCCCTACTGCCAATTCTGAGATGCACTTTGGTCTAACTCCTCAGGGAAAGATCGTACAAGAAAATTGAATCTGTTTTTTTGCTTTTTAGACCGTGAGGAGCAAGAATATGTGTTTCTTCTGCAAATCTGAGTTCTGGGTGAAGAGTTTCCTTTTCTGGCTGAATTGAGCCCTACTGCCAATTCTGAGATGCACTTTGG
The DNA here is from genome assembly GCF_029215685.1 of Pituophis catenifer annectens. NCBI lineage: Eukaryota > Metazoa > Chordata > Lepidosauria > Squamata > Colubridae > Pituophis > Pituophis catenifer. The sequence continues at coordinate 57,545 of NW_027257048.1, read as the reverse complement.
TCTAACTCCTCAGGGAAAGATCGTACAAGAAAATTGAATCTGTTTTTTTTGCTTTTTAGACCGTGAGGAGCATGAATATGTCTTTCTTCTGCAAATCTGAGCTCTGGGTCAAAAGTTTCCTTTTCTAGCTGAATTGAGCTCTAGTGCCAATTCAAAAATGCACTTTGGTCTAACTCCTCAGGGAAAGCTCGTACTTGAAAATTGAATCTGTTTTTGTGCTTTTCAGACCATAAGGAGCATGAATATGTGTTTCTTCTGCAAATCTGAGCTCTGGGTGAAGAGTTTCCTTTTCTGGCTGAATTGAGCCCTACTGCCAATTCTGAGATGCACTTTGGTCTAACTCCTCAGGGAGAGCTCCTACTTGAAAACTGAATCTGTTTTTGTGCTTTTCAGACCGTGAGAAGCATGAATATGTGTTTCTTCTGCAAATCGGAGTTCTGGGTGAAAAGTTTCCTTTTCTGGCTGAATTGAGCCCTACTGCCAATTCTGAGATGCACTTTGGTCTAACTCCTCAGGGAAAGCTCGTACAAGAAAATTGAATCTGTTTTTTTGCTTTTTAGACCGTGAGGAGCATGAATATGTCTTTCTTCTGCAAATCTGAGCTCTGGGTCAAAAGTTTCCTTTTCTAGCTGAATTGAGCTCTAGTGCCAATTCAAAAATGCACTTTGGTCTAACTCCTCAGGGAAAGCTCGTACTTGAAAACTGAATCTGTTTTTGTGCTTTTCAGACCGTGAGAAGCATGAATATGTGTTTCTTCTGTAAATCTGAGCTCTGGGTGTAGAGTTTCCTTTTCTGGCTGAATTGAGCCCTACTGCCAATTCTGAGATGCACTTTGGTCTAACTCCTCAGGGAAAGCTCGTACAAGAAAATTGAATCTGTTTTTGTGCTTTTCAGACCGTGAGGAGCATGAATATGTGTTTCTTCTGCAAATCTGACCTCTGGGTGAAGAGTTTCCTTTTCTGGCTGAATTGAGCCCTACTGCCAATTCTGAGATGCACTTTTGGTCTAACTCCTCAGGGAAAGATCGTACAAGAAAATTGAATCTGTTTTTTTGCTTTTTAGGACCGTGAGGAGCATGAATATGTCTTTCTTCTGCAAATCTGAGCTCTGGGTCAAAAGTTTCCTTTTCTAGCTGAATTGAGCTCTAGTGCCAATTCAAAAATGCACTTTGGTCTAACTCCTCAGGGAAAGCTCGTACTTGAAAATTGAATCTGTTTTTGTGCTTTTCAGACCATAAGGAGCATGAATATGTGTTTCTTCTGCAAATCTGAGCTCTGGGTGAAGAGTTTCCTTTTCTGGCTGAATTGAGCCCTACTGCCAATTCTGAGATGCACTTTGGTCTAACTCCTCAGGGAGAGCTCCTACTTGAAAACTGAATCTGTTTTTGTGCTTTTCAGACCGTGAGAAGCATGAATATGTGTTTCTTCTGCAAATCGGAGTTCTGGGTGAAAAGTTTCCTTTTCTGGCTGAATTGAGCCCTACTGCCAATTCTGAGATGCACTTTGGTCTAACTCCTCAGGAAAGCTCGTACAAGAAAATTGAATCTGTTTTTTTGCTTTTTAGACCGTGAGGAGCATGAATATGTCTTTCTTCTGCAAATCTGAGCTCTGGGTCAAAAGTTTTCCTTTTCTAGCTGAATTGAGCTCTAGTGCCAATTCAAAAATGCACTTTGGTCTAACTCCTCAGGGAAAGCTCGTACTTGAAAACTGAATCTGTTTTTGTGCTTTTCAGACCGTGAGAAGCATGAATATGTGTTTCTTCTGTAAATCTGAGCTCTGGGTGTAGAGTTTCCTTTTCTGGCTGAATTGAGCCCTACTGCCAATTCTGAGATGCACTTTGGTCTAACTCCTCAGGGAAAGCTCGTACAAGAAATTGAATCTGTTTTTGTGCTTTTCAGACCGTGAGGAGCATGAATATGTGTTTCTTCTGCAAATCTGACCTCTGGGTGAAGAGTTTCCTTTTCTGGCTGAATTGAGCCCTACTGCCAATTCTGAGATGCACTTTGGTCTAACTCCTCAGGGAAAGATCGTACTTGAAAATTGAATCTGTTTTTGTGCTTTTCAGACCATGAGGAGCATGAATATGTCTTTCTTCTTCAAATCTGAGCTCTGGGTAAAAAGTTACGTTTTCTGGCTGAATTGAGCCCTACTGCCAATTCTGAGATGCACTTTGGTCTAACTCCTCAGGGAAAGATCGTACTTCAAAATTGAATCTGTTTTTGTGCTTTTCAGACCATGAGAAGCATGAATATGTGTTTCTTCTGCAAATCTGAGCTCTGGGTAAAAAGTTACGTTTTCTGGCTGAATTGAGCCCTACTGCCAATTCTGAGATGCACTTTGGTCTAACTCCTCAGGGAAAGCTCGTACAAGAAAATTGAATCTGTTTTTGTGCTTTTCAGACCGTGAGGAGCCTGAATATGTCTTTCTTCTGCAAATCTGAGCTCTGGGTCAAAAGTTTCCTTCTCTAGCTGAATTGAGCTCTAGTGCCAATTCTGAAATGCACTTTGGTCTAACTCCTCAGGGAAAGCTCGTACTTGAAAACTGAATCTGTTTTTGTGCTTTTCAGACCGAGCATGAATATGTCTTTCTTCTGCAAATCTGAGCTCTGGGTCAAAAGTTTCCTTTTCTAGCTGAATTGAGCTCTAGTGCCAATTCAAAAATGCACTTTGGTCTAACTCCTCAGAGGAAAGCTCGTACTTGAAAATTGAATCTGTTTTTGTGCTTTTCAGACCATGAGGAGCATGAATATATGTTTCTTCTGCAAATCTGAGGCTCTGGGTGAAGAGTTTCCTTTTCTGGCTGAATTGAGCCTACTGCCAATTCTGAGATGCACTTTGGTCTAACTCCTCAGGGAGAGCTCCTACTTGAAAACTGAATCTGTTTTTGTGCTTTTCAGACCGTGAGAAGCATGAATATGTGTTTCTTCTGCAAATCGAGAGTTCTGGGTGAAAAGTTTCCTTTTCTGGCTGAATTGAGCCCTACTGCCAATTCTGAGATGCACTTTGGTCTAACTCCTCAGGGAAAGCTCGTACTTGAAAATTGAAGGCGTTATTTTGCTTTTCAGAACCGTGAGGAACAAGAATATGTGTTTCTTCTGCAAATCTGAGCTCTGGGACAAAAGTTTCCTTTTCTAGCTGAATTGAGCTCTAGTGCCAATTCTGAGATGCACTTTGGTCTAACTCCTCAGGGAAAGCTCAAACTTGAAAACTGAATCTGTTTTTGTGCTTTTCAGACCGTGAGAAGCATGAATATGTGTTTCTTCTGCAAATCTGAGCTCTGGGTGAAGAGTTTCCTTTTCTGGCTGAATTGAGCCCTACTGCCATTTCCTGAGATGCACTTTGGTCTAACTCCTCAGGGAACGATCGTAACTTGAAAACTGAATCTGTTTTGTGCTTTTCAGACAGTGAGGAGCATGAATATGTCTTTCTTCTGCAAATCTGAGCTCTGGGTCAAAGGTTTCGTTTTCTGGCTGAATTGAGCCCTACTGCCAATTCTGAGATGCACTTTGGTCTAACTCCCTCAGGGAAAGATCGTACAAGAAAATTGAATCTGTTTTTTTGCTTTTTAGACCGTGAGGAGCAAGAATATGTGTTTCTTCTGCAAATCTGAGTTCTGGGTGAAGAGTTTCCTTTTCTGGCTGAATTGAGCCCTACTGCCAATTCTGAGATGCACTTTGGTCTAACTCCTCAGGAAAGATCGTACAAGAAAATTGAATCTGTTTTTTTGCTTTTTAGACCGTGAGGAGCATGAATATGTCTTTCTTCTGCAAATCTGAGCTCTGGGTCAAAAGTTTCCTTTTCTAGCTGAATTGAGCTCTAGTGCCAATTCAAAAATGCACTTTGGTCTAACTCCTCAGGGAAAGCTCGTACTTGAAAATTGAATCTGTTTTTGTGCTTTTCAGACCATGAGGAGCATGAATATGTGTTTTCTTCTGCAAATCTGAGCTCTGGGTGAAGAGTTTCCTTTTCTGCTGAATTGAGCCCTACTGCCAATTCTGAGATGCACTTTGGTCTAACTCCTCAGGGAGAGCTCCTACTTGAAAACTGAATCTGTTTTTGTGCTTTTCAGACCGTGAGAAGCATGAATATGTGTTTCTTCTGCAAATCGGAGTTCTGGTGAAAAGTTTCCTTTTCTGGCTGAATTGAGCCCTACTTGCCAATTCTGAGATGCACTTTGGTCTAACTCCTCAGGGAAAGCTCATACAAGAAAATTGAATCTGTTTTTTTGCTTTTTAGACCGTGAGGAGCATGAATATGTCTTTCTTCTGCAAATCTGAGCTCTGGGTCAAAAGTTTCCTTTTCTAGCTGAAATTGAGCTCTAGTGCCAATTCAAAAATGCACTTTGGTCTAACTCCTCTGGGAAAGCTCGTACTTGAAAATTGAATCTGTTTTTGTGCTTTTCAGACCATGAGGAGCATGAATATGTGTTTCTTCTGCAAATCGGCAGTTCTGGGTGAAAAGTTTCCTTTTCTGGCTGAATTGAGCCCCTACTGCCATTCTGAGATGCACTTTGGTCTAACTCCTCAGGGAAAGATCGTACTTGAAAAATTGAATCTGTTTTTGTGCTTTTCAGACCATGAGGAGCATGAATATGTCTTTCTTCTTCAAATCTGAGCTCTGGGTAAAAAGTTACGTTTTCTGGCTGAATTGAGCCTACTGCCAATTCTGAGATGCACTTTGGTCTAACTCCTCAGGGAAAGCTCGTACAAGAAAATTGAATCTGTTTTTTTGCTTTTTAGACCGTGAGGAGCATGAATATGTCTTTCTTCTGCAAATCTGAGCTCTGGGACAAAAGTTTCATTTTCTAGCTGAATTGAGCTCTAGTGCCAATTCTGAGATGCACTTTGGTCTAACTCCTCAGGGAAAGCTCAAACTTGAAAACTGAATCTGTTTTTGTGCTTTTCAGACCGTGAGAAGCATGAATATGTCTTTCTTCTGCAAATCTGAGCTCTGGGTGAAGAGTTTCCTTTTCTGGCTGAATTGAGCCCTACTGCCATTTCTGAGATGCACTTTGGTCTAACTCCTCAGGGAACGATCGTACTTGAAAACTGAATCTGTTTTTGTGCTTTTCAGACAGTGAGGAGCATGAATATGTGTTTCTTCTGCAAATCGGACTTCTGGGTGAAAAGTTTCCTTTTCTGGCTGAATTGAGCCCTACTGCCAATTCTGAGATGCACTTTGGTCTAACTCCTCAGGGAAAGATCGTACTTGAAAATTGAATCTGTTTTTGTGCTTTTCAGACCATGAGGAGCATGAATATGTCTTTCTTCTTCAAATCTGAGCTCTGGGTAAAAAGTTACGTTTTCTGGCTGAATTGAGCCCTACTGCCAATTCTGAGATGCACTTTGGTCTAACTCCTCAGGGAAAGCTCGTACTTGAAAATTGAATCTGTTTTTGTGCTTTTCAGACCATGAGGAGCATGAATATATGTTTCTTCTGCAAATCTGAGCTCTGGGTGAAGAGTTTCCTTTTCTGGCTGAATTGAGCCCTACTGCCAATTCTGAGATGCACTTTGGTCTAACTCCTCAGGGAGAGCTCCTACTTGAAAACTGAATCTGTTTTTTGTGCTTTTCAGACCGTGAGAAGCATGAATATGTGTTTCTTCTGCAAATCGGAGTTCTGGGTGAAAAGTTTCCTTTTCTGGCTGAATTGAGCCCTACTGCCAATTCTGAGATGCACTTTGGTCTAACTCCTCAGGGAAAGCTCGTACTTGAAAATTGAAGGCGTTATTTTGCTTTTCAGACCGTGAGGAACAAGAATATGTGTTTCTTCTGCAAATCTGAGCTCTGGGACAAAAGTTTCCTTTTCTAGCTGAATTGAGCTCTAGTGCCAATTCTGAGATGCACTTTGGTCTAACTCCTCAGGGAAAGCTCAAACTTGAAAACTGAATCTGTTTTTGTGCTTTTCAGACCGTGAGAAGCATGAATATGTGTTTCTTCTGCAAATCTGAGCTCTGGGTGAAGAGTTTCCTTTTCTGGCTGAATTGAGCCCTACTGCCATTTCTGAGATGCACTTTGGTCTAACTCCTCAGGGAACGATCGTACTTGAAAACTGAATCTGTTTTTGTGCTTTTCAGACAGTGAGGAGCATGAATATGTCTTTCTTCTGCAAATCTGAGCTCTGGGTCAAAGGTTTCGTTTTCTGGCTGAATTGAGCCCTACTGCCAATTCTGAGATGCACTTTGGTCTAACTCCTCAGGGAAAGATCGTACAAGAAAATTGAATCTGTTTTTTTGCTTTTTAGACCGTGAGGAGCAAGAATATGTGTTTCTTCTGCAAATCTGAGTTCTGGGTGAAGAGTTTCCTTTTCTGGCTGAATTGAGCCCTACTGCCAATTCTGAGATGCACTTTGGTCTAACTCCTCAGGGAAAGATCGTACAAGAAAATTGAATCTGTTTTTTTGCTTTTTAGACCGTGAGGAGCATGAATATGTCTTTCTTCTGCAAATCTGAGCTCTGGGTCAAAAGTTTCCTTTTCTAGCTGAATTGAGCTCTAGTGCCAATTCAAAAATGCACTTTGGTCTAACTCCTCAGGGAAAGCTCGTACTTGAAAATTGAATCTGTTTTTGTGCTTTTCAGACCATGAGGAGCATGAATATGTGTTTCTTCTGCAAATCTGAGCTCTGGGTGAAGAGTTTCCTTTTCTGGCTGAATTGAGCCCTACTGCCAATTCTGAGATGCACTTTGGTCTAACTCCTCAGGGAGAGCTCCTACTTGAAAACTGAATCTGTTTTTGTGCTTTTCAGACCGTGAGAAGCATGAATATGTGTTTCTTCTGCAAATCGGAGTTCTGGGTGAAAAGTTTCCTTTTCTGGCTGAATTGAGCCCTACTGCCAATTCTGAGATGCACTTTGGTCTAACTCCTCAGGGAAAGCTCGTACAAGAAAATTGAATCTGTTTTTTTGCTTTTTAGACCGTGAGGAGCATGAATATGTCTTTCTTCTGCAAATCTGAGCTCTGGGTCAAAAGTTTCCTTTTCTAGCTGAATTGAGCTCTAGTGCCAATTCAAAAATGCACTTTGGTCTAACTCCTCTGGGAAAGCTCGTACTTGAAAATTGAATCTGTTTTTGTGCTTTTCAGACCATGAGGAGCATGAATATGTGTTTCTTCTGCAAATCGGAGTTCTGGGTGAAAAGTTTCCTTTTCTGGCTGAATTGAGCCCTACTGCCAATTCTGAGATGCACTTTGGTCTAACTCCTCAGGGAAAGATCGTACTTGAAAATTGAATCTGTTTTTGTGCTTTTCAGACCATGAGGAGCATGAATATGTCTTTCTTCTTCAAATCTGAGCTCTGGGTAAAAAGTTACGTTTTCTGGCTGAATTGAGCCCTACTGCCAATTCTGAGATGCACTTTGGTCTAACTCCTCAGGGAAAGCTCGTACAAGAAAATTGAATCTGTTTTTTTTGCTTTTTAGACCGTGAGGAGCATGAATATGTCTTTCTTCTGCAAATCTGAGCTCTGGGACAAAAGTTTCATTTTCTAGCTGAATTGAGCTCTAGTGCCAATTCTGAGATGCACTTTGGTCTAACTCCTCAGGGAAAGCTCAAACTTGAAAACTGAATCTGTTTTTGTGCTTTTCAGACCGTGAGAAGCATGAATATGTCTTTCTTCTGCAAATCTGAGCTCTGGGTGAAGAGTTTCCTTTTCTGGCTGAATTGAGCCCTACTGCCATTTCTGAGATGCACTTTGGTCTAACTCCTCAGGGAACGATCGTACTTGAAAACTGAATCTGTTTTTTGTGCTTTTCAGACAGTGAGGAGCATGAATATGTGTTTCTTCTGCAAATCGGACTTCTGGGTGAAAAGTTTCCTTTTCTGGCTGAATTGAGCCCTACTGCCAATTCTGAGATGCACTTTGGTCTAACTCCTCAGGGAAAGATCGTACTTGAAAATTGAATCTGTTTTTGTGCTTTTCAGACCATGAGGAGCATGAATATGTCTTTCTTCTTCAAATCTGAGCTCTGGGTAAAAAGTTACGTTTTCTGGCTGAATTGAGCCCTACTGCCAATTCTGAGATGCACTTTGGTCTAACTCCTCAGGGAAAGCTCGTACATAAAAATTGAAGGCGTTATTTTGCTTTTCAGACCGTGAGGAACAAGAATATGTGTTTCTTCTGCAAATCTGAGCTCTGGGACAAAAGTTTCCTTTTCTAGCTGAATTGAGCTCTAGTGCCAATTCTGAGATGCACTTTGGTCTAACTCCTCAGGGAAAGCTCAAACTTGAAAACTGAATCTGTTTTTGTGCTTTTCAGACCGTGAGAAGCATGAATATGTCTTTCTTCTGCAAATCTGAGCTCTGGGTCAAAAGTTTCCTTTTCTAGCTGAATTGAGCTCTAGTGCCAATTCAAAAATGCACTTTGGTCTAACTCCTCAGGGAAAGCTCGTACTTGAAAATTGAATCTGTTTTTGTGCTTTTCAGACCATGAGGAGCATGAATATGTGTTTCTTCTGCAAATCTGAGCTCTGGGTGAAGAGTTTCCTTTTCTGGCTGAATTGAGCCCTACTGCCAATTCTGAGATGCACTTTGGTCTAACTCCTCAGGGAAAGCTCGTACTTGAAAATTGAAGGCGTTATTTTGCTTTTCAGACCGTGAGGAACAAGAATATGTGTTTCTTCTGCAAATCTGAGCTCTGGGACAAAAGTTTCCTTTTCTAGCTGAATTGAGCTCTAGTGCCAATTCTGAGATGCACTTTGGTCTAACTCCTCAGGGAAAGCTCAAACTTGAAAACTGAATCTGTTTTTGTGCTTTTCAGACCGTGAGAAGCATGAATATGTGTTTCTTCTGCAAATCTGAGCTCTGGGTGAAGAGTTTCCTTTTCTGGCTGAATTGAGCCCTACTGCCATTTCTGAGATGCACTTTGGTCTAACTCCTCAGGGAACGATCGTACTTGAAAACTGAATCTGTTTTTGTGCTTTTCAGACAGTGAGGAGCATGAATATGTCTTTCTTCTGCAAATCTGAGCTCTGGGTCAAAGGTTTCGTTTTCTGGCTGAATTGAGCCCTACTGCCAATTCTGAGATGCACTTTGGTCTAACTCCTCAGGGAAAGATCGTACAAGAAAATTGAATCTGTTTTTTTGCTTTTTAGACCGTGAGGAGCATGAATATGTCTTTCTTCTGCAAATCTGAGCTCTGGGACAAAAGTTTCATTTTCTAGCTGAATTGAGCTCTAGTGCCAATTCTGAGATGCACTTTGGTCTAACTCCTCAGGGAAAGCTCAAACTTGAAAACTGAATCTGTTTTTGTGCTTTTCAGACCGTGAGAAGCATGAATATGTCTTTCTTCTGCAAATCTGAGCTCTGGGTCAAAAGTTTCCTTTTCTAGCTGAATTGAGCTCTAGTGCCAATTCAAAAATGCACTTTGGTCTAACTCCTCAGGGAAAGCTCGTACTTGAAAATTGAATCTGTTTTTGTGCTTTTCAGACCATGAGGAGCATGAATATGTGTTTCTTCTGCAAATCTGAGCTCTGGGTGAAGAGTTTCCTTTTCTGGCTGAATTGAGCCCTACTGCCAATTCTGAGATGCACTTTGGTCTAACTCCTCAGGGAAAGCTCGTACTTGAAAATTGAAGGCGTTATTTTGCTTTTCAGACCGTGAGGAACAAGAATATGTGTTTCTTCTGCAAATCTGAGCTCTGGGACAAAAGTTTCCTTTTCTAGCTGAATTGAGCTCTAGTGCCAATTCTGAGATGCACTTTGGTCTAACTCCTCAGGGAAAGCTCAAACTTGAAAACTGAATCTGTTTTTGTGCTTTTCAGACCGTGAGAAGCATGAATATGTGTTTCTTCTGCAAATCTGAGCTCTGGGTGAAGAGTTTCCTTTTCTGGCTGAATTGAGCCCTACTGCCATTTCTGAGATGCACTTTGGTCTAACTCCTCAGGGAACGATCGTACTTGAAAACTGAATCTGTTTTTGTGCTTTTCAGACAGTGAGGAGCATGAATATGTCTTTCTTCTGCAAATCTGAGCTCTGGGTCAAAGGTTTCGTTTTCTGGCTGAATTGAGCCCTACTGCCAATTCTGAGATGCACTTTGGTCTAACTCCTCAGGGAAAGATCGTACAAGAAAATTGAATCTGTTTTTTTGCTTTTTAGACCGTGAGGAGCATGAATATGTCTTTCTTCTGCAAATCTGAGCTCTGGGTCAAAAGTTTCCTTTTCTAGCTGAATTGAGCTCTAGTGCCAATTCTGAAATGCACTTTGGTCTAACTCCTCAGGGAAAGCTCGTACTTGAAAACTGAATCTCTTTTTGTGCTTTTCAGACCGTGAGGAGCATGAATATGTGTTTCTTCTGTAAATCTGAGCTCTGGGTGAAGAGTTTCCTTTTCTGGCTGAATTGAGCCCTACTGCCAATTCTGAGATGCACTTTGGTCTAACTCCTCAGGGAAAGCTCGTACTTGAAAATTGAATCTGTTTTTGTGCTTTTCAGACAGTGAGGAGCATGAATATGTCTTTCTTCTGCAAATCTGAGCTCTGATTCAAAAGTTTCATTTTCTAGCTCAATTGAGCCCTACTGCCAATTCTGAGATGCACTTTGGTCTAACTCCTCAGGGAAAGCTCGTACTAGAAAATTGAATCTGTTTTTCTGCTTTTCAGACCGTGAGGAGCAGGAAAATGTGTTTCTTCTGCAAATCTGAGCTCTGGGTGAAGAGTTTCCTTTTCTGGCTGAATTGAGCCCTACTGCCATTTCTGAGATGCACTTTGGTCTAACTCCTCAGGGAACGATCGTACTTGAAAACTGAATCTGTTTTTGTGCTTTTCAGACCGTGAGGAGCATGAATATGTCTTTCTTCTGCAAATCTGAGCTCTGGGTCAAAGGTTTCGTTTTCTGGCTGAATTGAGCCCTACTGCCAATTCTGAGATGCACTTTGGTCTAACTCCTCAGGGAAAGCTCGTACAAGAAAATTGAATCTGTTTTTGTGCTTTTCAGACCGTGAGGAGCATGAATATGTCTTTCTTCTGCAAATCTGAGCTCTGGGTCAAAAGTTTCCTTTTCTAGCTGAATTGAGCTCTAGTGCCAATTCAAAAATGCACTTTGGTCTAACTCCTCAGGGAAAGCTCGTACTTGAAAACTGAATCTGTTTTTGTGCTTTTCAGACCGTGAGAAGACTGAATATGTCTTTCTTCTGCAAATCTGAGCTCTGGGTCAAAAGTTTCCTTCTCTAGCTGAATTGAGCTCTAGTGCCAATTCAAAAATGCACTTTGGTCTAACTCCTCAGGGAAAGCTCGTACTTGAAAACTGAATCTGTTTTTGTGCTTTTCAGACCGTGAGAAGACTGAATATGTCTTTCTTCTGCAAATCTGAGCTCTGGGTCAAAAGTTTCCTTCTCTAGCTGAATTGAGCTCTAGTGCCAATTCTGAAATGCACTTTGGTCTAACTCCTCAGGGAAAGCTCGTACTTGAAAACTGAATCTGTTTTTGTGCTTTTCAGACCGTGAGAAGCATGAATATGTGTTTCTTCTGTAAATCTGAGCTCTGGGTGTAGAGTTTCCTTTTCTGGCTGAATTGAGCCCTACTGCCAATTCTGAGATGCACTTTGGTCTAACTCCTCAGGGAAAGCTCGTACAAGAAAATTGAATCTGTTTTTGTGCTTTTCAGACCGTGAGGAGCATGAATATGTGTTTCTTCTGCAAATCTGACCTCTGGGTGAAGAGTTTCCTTTTCTGGCTGAATTGAGCCCTACTGCCAATTCTGAGATGCACTTTGGTCTAACTCCTCAGGGAAAGATCGTACTTGAAAATTGAATCTGTTTTTGTGCTTTTCAGACCATGAGGAGCATGAATAGGTCTTTCTTCTTCAAATCTGAGCTCTGGGTAAAAAGTTACGTTTTCTGGCTGAATTGAGCCCTACTGCCAATTCTGAGATGCACTTTGGTCTAACTCCTCAGGGAAAGATCGTACTTGAAAATTGAATCTGTTTTTGTACTTTTCAGACCATGAGGAGCATGAATATGTGTTTCTTCTGCAAATCTGAGCTCTGGGTGAAGAGTTTCCTTTTCTGGCTGAATTGAGCCCTACTGCCAATTCTGAGATGCACTTTGGTCTAACTCCTCAGGGAAAGCTCGTACTTGAAAATTGAAGGCGTTATTTTGCTTTTCAGACCGTGAGGAACAAGAATATGTGTTTCTTCTGCAAATCTGAGCTCTGGGACAAAAGTTTCCTTTTCTAGCTGAATTGAGCTCTAGTGCCAATTCTGAGATGCACTTTGGTCTAACTCCTCAGGGAAAGCTCAAACTTGAAAACTGAATCTGTTTTTGTGCTTTTCAGACCGTGAGAAGCATGAATATGTGTTTCTTCTGCAAATCTGAGCTCTGGGTGAAGAGTTTCCTTTTCTGGCTGAATTGAGCCCTACTGCCATTTCTGAGATGCACTTTGGTCTAACTCCTCAGGGAACGATCGTACTTGAAAACTGAATCTGTTTTTGTGCTTTTCAGACAGTGAGGAGCATGAATATGTCTTTCTTCTGCAAATCTGAGCTCTGGGTCAAAGGTTTCGTTTTCTGGCTGAATTGAGCCCTACTGCCAATTCTGAGATGCACTTTGGTCTAACTCCTCAGGGAAAGATCGTACAAGAAAATTGAATCTGTTTTTTTGCTTTTTAGACCGTGAGGAGCATGAATATGTCTTTCTTCTGCAAATCTGAGCTCTGGGTCAAAAGTTTCCTTTTCTAGCTGAATTGAGCTCTAGTGCCAATTCTGAAATGCACTTTGGTCTAACTCCTCAGGGAAAGCTCGTACTTGAAAACTGAATCTCTTTTTGTGCTTTTCAGACCGTGAGGAGCATGAATATGTGTTTCTTCTGTAAATCTGAGCTCTGGGTGAAGAGTTTCCTTTTCTGGCTGAATTGAGCCCTACTGCCAATTCTGAGATGCACTTTGGTCTAACTCCTCAGGGAAAGCTCGTACTTGAAAATTGAATCTGTTTTTGTGCTTTTCAGACAGTGAGGAGCATGAATATGTCTTTCTTCTGCAAATCTGAGCTCTGATTCAAAAGTTTCATTTTCTAGCTCAATTGAGCCCTACTGCCAATTCTGAGATGCACTTTGGTCTAACTCCTCAGGGAAAGCTCGTACTAGAAAATTGAATCTGTTTTTCTGCTTTTCAGACCGTGAGGAGCAGGAAAATGTGTTTCTTCTGCAAATCTGAGCTCTGGGTGAAGAGTTTCCTTTTCTGGCTGAATTGAGCCCTACTGCCATTTCTGAGATGCACTTTGGTCTAACTCCTCAGGGAACGATCGTACTTGAAAACTGAATCTGTTTTTGTGCTTTTCAGACCGTGAGGAGCATGAATATGTCTTTCTTCTGCAAATCTGAGCTCTGGGTCAAAGGTTTCGTTTTCTGGCTGAATTGAGCCCTACTGCCAATTCTGAGATGCACTTTGGTCTAACTCCTCAGGGAAAGCTCGTACAAGAAAATTGAATCTGTTTTTGTGCTTTTCAGACCGTGAGGAGCATGAATATGTCTTTCTTCTGCAAATCTGAGCTCTGGGTCAAAAGTTTCCTTTTCTAGCTGAATTGAGCTCTAGTGCCAATTCAAAAATGCACTTTGGTCTAACTCCTCAGGGAAAGCTCGTACTTGAAAACTGAATCTGTTTTTGTGCTTTTCAGACCGTGAGAAGACTGAATATGTCTTTCTTCTGCAAATCTGAGCTCTGGGTCAAAAGTTTCCTTCTCTAGCTGAATTGAGCTCTAGTGCCAATTCAAAAATGCACTTTGGTCTAACTCCTCAGGGAAAGCTCGTACTTGAAAACTGAATCTGTTTTTGTGCTTTTCAGACCGTGAGAAGACTGAATATGTCTTTCTTCTGCAAATCTGAGCTCTGGGTCAAAAGTTTCCTTCTCTAGCTGAATTGAGCTCTAGTGCCAATTCTGAAATGCACTTTGGTCTAACTCCTCAGGGAAAGCTCGTACTTGAAAACTGAATCTGTTTTTGTGCTTTTCAGACCGTGAGAAGCATGAATATGTGTTTCTTCTGTAAATCTGAGCTCTGGGTGTAGAGTTTCCTTTTCTGGCTGAATTGAGCCCTACTGCCAATTCTGAGATGCACTTTGGTCTAACTCCTCAGGGAAAGCTCGTACAAGAAAATTGAATCTGTTTTTGTGCTTTTCAGACCGTGAGGAGCATGAATATGTGTTTCTTCTGCAAATCTGACCTCTGGGTGAAGAGTTTCCTTTTCTGGCTGAATTGAGCCCTACTGCCAATTCTGAGATGCACTTTGGTCTAACTCCTCAGGGAAAGATCGTACTTGAAAATTGAATCTGTTTTTGTGCTTTTCAGACCATGAGGAGCATGAATATGTCTTTCTTCTTCAAATCTGAGCTCTGGGTAAAAAGTTACGTTTTCTGGCTGAATTGAGCCCTACTGCCAATTCTGAGATGCACTTTGGTCTAACTCCTCAGGGAAAGATTGTACTTGAAAATTGAATCTGTTTTTGTGCTTTTCAGACCATGAGAAGCATGAATATGTGTTTCTTCTGCAAATCTGAGCTCTGGGTAAAAAGTTACGTTTTCTGGCTGAATTGAGCCCTACTGCCAATTCTGAGATGCACTTTGGTCTAACTCCTCAGGGAAAGCTCGTACAAGAAAATTGAATCTGTTTTTGTGCTTTTCAGACCGTGAGGAGCCTGAATATGTCTTTCTTCTGCAAATCTGAGCTCTGGGTCAAAAGTTTCCTTCTCTAGCTGAATTGAGCTCTAGTGCCAATTCTGAAATGCACTTTGGTCTAACTCCTCAGGGAAAGCTCGTACTTGAAAACTGAATCTGTTTTTGTGCTTTTCAGACCGTGAGGAGCATGAATATGTCTTTCTTCTGCAAATCTGAGCTCTGGGTCAAAAGTTTCCTTTTCTAGCTGAATTGAGCTCTAGTGCCAATTCAAAAATGCACTTTGGTCTAACTCCTCAGGGAAAGCTCGTACTTGAAAATTGAATCTGTTTTTGTGCTTTTCAGACCATGAGGAGCATGAATATATGTTTCTTCTGCAAATCTGAGCTCTGGGTGAAGAGTTTCCTTTTCTGGCTGAATTGAGCCCTACTGCCAATTCTGAGATGCACTTTGGTCTAACTCCTCAGGGAGAGCTCCTACTTGAAAACTGAATCTGTTTTTGTGCTTTTCAGACCGTGAGAAGCATGAATATGTGTTTCTTCTGCAAATCGGAGTTCTGGGTGAAAAGTTTCCTTTTCTGGCTGAATTGAGCCCTACTGCCAATTCTGAGATGCACTTTGGTCTAACTCCTCAGGGAAAGCTCGTACTTGAAAATTGAAGGCGTTATTTTGCTTTTCAGACCGTGAGGAACAAGAATATGTGTTTCTTCTGCAAATCTGAGCTCTGGGACAAAAGTTTCCTTTTCTAGCTGAATTGAGCTCTAGTGCCAATTCTGAGATGCACTTTGGTCTAACTCCTCAGGGAAAGCTCGTACAAGAAAATTGAATCTGTTTTTTGTGCTTTTCAGACCGTGAGGAGCATGAATATGTGTTTCTTCTGCAAATCTGACCTCTGGGTGAAGAGTTTCCTTTTCTGGCTGAATTGAGCCCTACTGCCAATTCTGAGATGCACTTTGGTCTAACTCCTCAGGGAAAGATCGTACTTGAAAATTGAATCTGTTTTTGTGCTTTTCAGACCATGAGGAGCATGAATAGGTCTTTCTTCTTCAAATCTGAGCTCTGGGTAAAAAGTTACGTTTTCTGGCTGAATTGAGCCCTACTGCCAATTCTGAGATGCACTTTGGTCTAACTCCTCAGGGAAAGATCGTACTTGAAAATTGAATCTGTTTTTGTGCTTTTCAGACCATGAGGAGCATGAATATGTGTTTCTTCTGCAAATCTGAGCTCTGGGTGAAGAGTTTCCTTTTCTGGCTGAATTGAGCCCTACTGCCAATTCTGAGATGCACTTTGGTCTAACTCCTCAGGGAAAGCTCGTACTTGAAAATTGAAGGCGTTATTTTGCTTTTCAGACCGTGAGGAACAAGAATATGTGTTTCTTCTGCAAATCTGAGCTCTGGGACAAAAGTTTCCTTTTCTAGCTGAATTGAGCTCTAGTGCCAATTCTGAGATGCACTTTGGTCTAACTCCTCAGGGAAAGCTCAAACTTGAAAACTGAATCTGTTTTTGTGCTTTTCAGACCGTGAGAAGCATGAATATGTGTTTCTTCTGCAAATCTGAGCTCTGGGTGAAGAGTTTCCTTTTCTGGCTGAATTGAGCCCTACTGCCATTTCTGAGATGCACTTTGGTCTAACTCCTCAGGGAACGATCGTACTTGAAAACTGAATCTGTTTTTGTGCTTTTCAGACAGTGAGGAGCATGAATATGTCTTTCTTCTGCAAATCTGAGCTCTGGGTCAAAGGTTTCGTTTTCTGGCTGAATTGAGCCCTACTGCCAATTCTGAGATGCACTTTGGTCTAACTCCTCAGGGAAAGATCGTACAAGAAAATTGAATCTGTTTTTTTGCTTTTTAGACCGTGAGGAGCATGAATATGTCTTTCTTCTGCAAATCTGAGCTCTGGGTCAAAAGTTTCCTTTTCTAGCTGAATTGAGCTCTAGTGCCAATTCTGAAATGCACTTTGGTCTAACTCCTCAGGGAAAGCTCGTACTTGAAAACTGAATCTCTTTTTGTGCTTTTCAGACCGTGAGGAGCATGAATATGTGTTTCTTCTGTAAATCTGAGCTCTGGGTGAAGAGTTTCCTTTTCTGGCTGAATTGAGCCCTACTGCCAATTCTGAGATGCACTTTGGTCTAACTCCTCAGGGAAAGCTCGTACTTGAAAATTGAATCTGTTTTTGTGCTTTTCAGACAGTGAGGAGCATGAATATGTCTTTCTTCTGCAAATCTGAGCTCTGATTCAAAAGTTTCATTTTCTAGCTCAATTGAGCCCTACTGCCAATTCTGAGATGCACTTTGGTCTAACTCCTCAGGGAAAGCTCGTACTAGAAAATTGAATCTGTTTTTCTGCTTTTCAGACCGTGAGGAGCAGGAAAATGTGTTTCTTCTGCAAATCTGAGCTCTGGGTGAAGAGTTTCCTTTTCTGGCTGAATTGAGCCCTACTGCCATTTCTGAGATGCACTTTGGTCTAACTCCTCAGGGAACGATCGTACTTGAAAACTGAATCTGTTTTTGTGCTTTTCAGACCGTGAGGAGCATGAATATGTCTTTCTTCTGCAAATCTGAGCTCTGGGTCAAAGGTTTCGTTTTCTGGCTGAATTGAGCCCTACTGCCAATTCTGAGATGCACTTTGGTCTAACTCCTCAGGGAAAGCTCGTACAAGAAAATTGAATCTGTTTTTGTGCTTTTCAGACCGTGAGGAGCATGAATATGTCTTTCTTCTGCAAATCTGAGCTCTGGGTCAAAAGTTTCCTTTTCTAGCTGAATTGAGCTCTAGTGCCAATTCAAAAATGCACTTTGGTCTAACTCCTCAGGGAAAGCTCGTACTTGAAAACTGAATCTGTTTTTGTGCTTTTCAGACCGTGAGAAGACTGAATATGTCTTTCTTCTGCAAATCTGAGCTCTGGGTCAAAAGTTTCCTTCTCTAGCTGAATTGAGCTCTAGTGCCAATTCAAAAATGCACTTTGGTCTAACTCCTCAGGGAAAGCTCGTACTTGAAAAACTGAATCTGTTTTTGTGCTTTTCAGACCGTGAGAAGACTGAATATGTCTTTCTTCTGCAAATCTGAGCTCTGGGTCAAAAGTTTCCTTCTCTAGCTGAATTGAGCTCTAGTGCCAATTCTGAAATGCACTTTGGTCTAACTCCTCAGGGAAAGCTCGTACTTGAAAACTGAATCTGTTTTTGTGCTTTTCAGACCGTGAGAAGCATGAATATGTGTTTCTTCTGTAAATCTGAGCTCTGGGTGTAGAGTTTCCTTTTCTGGCTGAATTGAGCCCTACTGCCAATTCTGAGATGCACTTTGGTCTAACTCCTCAGGGAAAGCTCGTACAAGAAAATTGAATCTGTTTTTGTGCTTTTCAGACCGTGAGGAGCATGAATATGTGTTTCTTCTGCAAATCTGACCTCTGGGTGAAGAGTTTCCTTTTCTGGCTGAATTGAGCCCTACTGCCAATTCTGAGATGCACTTTGGTCTAACTCCTCAGGGAAAGATCGTACTTGAAAATTGAATCTGTTTTTGTGCTTTTCAGACCATGAGGAGCATGAATATGTCTTTCTTCTTCAAATCTGAGCTCTGGGTAAAAAGTTACGTTTTCTGGCTGAATTGAGCCCTACTGCCAATTCTGAGATGCACTTTGGTCTAACTCCTCAGGGAAAGATCGTACTTGAAAATTGAATCTGTTTTTGTGCTTTTCAGACCATGAGAAGCATGAATATGTGTTTCTTCTGCAAATCTGAGCTCTGGGTAAAAAGTTACGTTTTCTGGCTGAATTGAGCCCTACTGCCAATTCTGAGATGCACTTTGGTCTAACTCCTCAGGGAAAGCTCGTACAAGAAAATTGAATCTGTTTTTGTGCTTTTCAGACCGTGAGGAGCCTGAATATGTCTTTCTTCTGCAAATCTGAGCTCTGGGTCAAAAGTTTCCTTCTCTAGCTGAATTGAGCTCTAGTGCCAATTCTGAAATGCACTTTGGTCTAACTCCTCAGGGAAAGCTCGTACTTGAAAACTGAATCTGTTTTTGTGCTTTTCAGACCGTGAGGAGCATGAATATGTCTTTCTTCTGCAAATCTGAGCTCTGGGTCAAAAGTTTCCTTTTCTAGCTGAATTGAGCTCTAGTGCCAATTCAAAAATGCACTTTGGTCTAACTCCTCAGGGAAAGCTCGTACTTGAAAATTGAATCTGTTTTTGTGCTTTTCAGACCATGAGGAGCATGAATATATGTTTCTTCTGCAAATCTGAGCTCTGGGTGAAGAGTTTCCTTTTCTGGCTGAATTGAGCCCTACTGCCAATTCTGAGATGCACTTTGGTCTAACTCCTCAGGGAGAGCTCCTACTTGAAAACTGAATCTGTTTTTGTGCTTTTCAGACCGTGAGAAGCATGAATATGTGTTTCTTCTGCAAATCGGAGTTCTGGGTGAAAAGTTTCCTTTTCTGGCTGAATTGAGCCCTACTGCCAATTCTGAGATGCACTTTGGTCTAACTCCTCAGGGAAAGCTCGTACTTGAAAATTGAAGGCGTTATTTTGCTTTTCAGACCGTGAGGAACAAGAATATGTGTTTCTTCTGCAAATCTGAGCTCTGGGACAAAAGTTTCCTTTTCTAGCTGAATTGAGCTCTAGTGCCAATTCTGAGATGCACTTTGGTCTAACTCCTCAGGGAAAGCTCAAACTTGAAAACTGAATCTGTTTTTGTGCTTTTCAGACCGTGAGAAGCATGAATATGTGTTTCTTCTGCAAATCTGAGCTCTGGGTGAAGAGTTTCCTTTTCTGGCTGAATTGAGCCCTACTGCCATTTCTGAGATGCACTTTGGTCTAACTCCTCAGGGAACGATCGTACTTGAAAACTGAATCTGTTTTTGTGCTTTTCAGACAGTGAGGAGCATGAATATGTCTTTCTTCTGCAAATCTGAGCTCTGGGTCAAAGGTTTCGTTTTCTGGCTGAATTGAGCCCTACTGCCAATTCTGAGATGCACTTTGGTCTAACTCCTCAGGGAAAGCTCGTACAAGAAAATTGAATCTGTTTTTTTGCTTTTTAGACCGTGAGGAGCATGAATATGTCTTTCTTCTGCAAATCTGAGCTCTGGGTCAAAAGTTTCCTTTTCTAGCTGAATTGAGCTCTAGTGCCAATTCAAAAATGCACTTTGGTCTAACTCCTCTGGGAAAGCTCGTACTTGAAAATTGAATCTGTTTTTGTGCTTTTCAGACCATGAGGAGCATGAATATGTGTTTCTTCTGCAAATCGGAGTTCTGGGTGAAAAGTTTCCTTTTCTGGCTGAATTGAGCCCTACTGCCAATTCTGAGATGCACTTTGGTCTAACTCCTCAGGGAAAGATCGTACTTGAAAATTGAATCTGTTTTTGTGCTTTTCAGACCATGAGGAGCATGAATATGTCTTTCTTCTTCAAATCTGAGCTCTGGGTAAAAAGTTACGTTTTCTGGCTGAATTGAGCCCTACTGCCAATTCTGAGATGCACTTTGGTCTAACTCCTCAGGGAAAGCTCGTACAAGAAAATTGAATCTGTTTTTTTGCTTTTTAGACCGTGAGGAGCATGAATATGTCTTTCTTCTGCAAATCTGAGCTCTGGGACAAAAGTTTCATTTTCTAGCTGAATTGAGCTCTAGTGCCAATTCTGAGATGCACTTTGGTCTAACTCCTCAGGGAAAGCTCAAACTTGAAAACTGAATCTGTTTTTGTGCTTTTCAGACCGTGAGAAGCATGAATATGTCTTTCTTCTGCAAATCTGAGCTCTGGGTGAAGAGTTTCCTTTTCTGGCTGAATTGAGCCCTACTGCCATTTCTGAGATGCACTTTGGTCTAACTCCTCAGGGAACGATCGTACTTGAAAACTGAATCTGTTTTTGTGCTTTTCAGACAGTGAGGAGCATGAATATGTGTTTCTTCTGCAAATCGGACTTCTGGGTGAAAAGTTTCCTTTTCTGGCTGAATTGAGCCCTACTGCCAATTCTGAGATGCACTTTGGTCTAACTCCTCAGGGAAAGATCGTACTTGAAAATTGAATCTGTTTTTGTGCTTTTCAGACCATGAGGAGCATGAATATGTCTTTCTTCTTCAAATCTGAGCTCTGGGTAAAAAGTTACGTTTTCTGGCTGAATTGAGCCCTACTGCCAATTCTGAGATGCACTTTGGTCTAACTCCTCAGGGAAAGCTCGTACATAAAAATTGAAGGCGTTATTTTGCTTTTCAGACCGTGAGGAACAAGAATATGTGTTTCTTCTGCAAATCTGAGCTCTGGGACAAAAGTTTCCTTTTCTAGCTGAATTGAGCTCTAGTGCCAATTCTGAGATGCACTTTGGTCTAACTCCTCAGGGAAAGCTCAAACTTGAAAACTGAATCTGTTTTTGTGCTTTTCAGACCGTGAGGAGCATGAATATGTCTTTCTTCTGCAAATCTGAGCTCTGGGTCAAAAGTTTCCTTTTCTAGCTGAATTGAGCTCTAGTGCCAATTCAAAAATGCACTTTGGTCTAACTCCTCAGGGAAAGCTCGTACTTGAAAATTGAATCTGTTTTTGTGCTTTTCAGACCATGAGGAGCATGAATATGTGTTTCTTCTGCAAATCTGAGCTCTGGGTGAAGAGTTTCCTTTTCTGGCTGAATTGAGCCCTACTGCCAATTCTGAGATGCACTTTGGTCTAACTCCTCAGGGAAAGCTCGTACTTGAAAATTGAAGGCGTTATTTTGCTTTTCAGACCGTGAGGAACAAGAATATGTGTTTCTTCTGCAAATCTGAGCTCTGGGACAAAAGTTTCCTTTTCTAGCTGAATTGAGCTCTAGTGCCAATTCTGAGATGCACTTTGGTCTAACTCCTCAGGGAAAGCTCAAACTTGAAAACTGAATCTGTTTTTGTGCTTTTCAGACCGTGAGAAGCATGAATATGTGTTTCTTCTGCAAATCTGAGCTCTGGGTGAAGAGTTTCCTTTTCTGGCTGAATTGAGCCCTACTGCCATTTCTGAGATGCACTTTGGTCTAACTCCTCAGGGAACGATCGTACTTGAAAACTGAATCTGTTTTTGTGCTTTTCAGACAGTGAGGAGCATGAATATGTCTTTCTTCTGCAAATCTGAGCTCTGGGTCAAAGGTTTCGTTTTCTGGCTGAATTGAGCCCTACTGCCAATTCTGAGATGCACTTTGGTCTAACTCCTCAGGGAAAGATCGTACAAGAAAATTGAATCTGTTTTTTTGCTTTTTAGACCGTGAGGAGCATGAATATGTCTTTCTTCTGCAAATCTGAGCTCTGGGTCAAAAGTTTCCTTTTCTAGCTGAATTGAGCTCTAGTGCCAATTCTGAAATGCACTTTGGTCTAACTCCTCAGGGAAAGCTCGTACTTGAAAACTGAATCTCTTTTTGTGCTTTTCAGACCGTGAGGAGCATGAATATGTGTTTCTTCTGTAAATCTGAGCTCTGGGTGAAGAGTTTCCTTTTCTGGCTGAATTGAGCCCTACTGCCAATTCTGAGATGCACTTTGGTCTAACTCCTCAGGGAAAGCTCGTACTTGAAAATTGAATCTGTTTTTGTGCTTTTCAGACAGTGAGGAGCATGAATATGTCTTTCTTCTGCAAATCTGAGCTCTGATTCAAAAGTTTCATTTTCTAGCTCAATTGAGCCCTACTGCCAATTCTGAGATGCACTTTGGTCTAACTCCTCAGGGAAAGCTCGTACTAGAAAATTGAATCTGTTTTTCTGCTTTTCAGACCGTGAGGAGCAGGAAAATGTGTTTCTTCTGCAAATCTGAGCTCTGGGTGAAGAGTTTCCTTTTCTGGCTGAATTGAGCCCTACTGCCATTTCTGAGATGCACTTTGGTCTAACTCCTCAGGGAACGATCGTACTTGAAAACTGAATCTGTTTTTGTGCTTTTCAGACCGTGAGGAGCATGAATATGTCTTTCTTCTGCAAATCTGAGCTCTGGGTCAAAGGTTTCGTTTTCTGGCTGAATTGAGCCCTACTGCCAATTCTGAGATGCACTTTGGTCTAACTCCTCAGGGAAAGCTCGTACAAGAAAATTGAATCTGTTTTTGTGCTTTTCAGACCGTGAGGAGCATGAATATGTCTTTCTTCTGCAAATCTGAGCTCTGGGTCAAAAGTTTCCTTTTCTAGCTGAATTGAGCTCTAGTGCCAATTCAAAAATGCACTTTGGTCTAACTCCTCAGGGAAAGCTCGTACTTGAAAACTGAATCTGTTTTTGTGCTTTTCAGACCGTGAGAAGACTGAATATGTCTTTCTTCTGCAAATCTGAGCTCTGGGTCAAAAGTTTCCTTCTCTAGCTGAATTGAGCTCTAGTGCCAATTCAAAAATGCACTTTGGTCTAACTCCTCAGGGAAAGCTCGTACTTGAAAACTGAATCTGTTTTTGTGCTTTTCAGACCGTGAGAAGACTGAATATGTCTTTCTTCTGCAAATCTGAGCTCTGGGTCAAAAGTTTCCTTCTCTAGCTGAATTGAGCTCTAGTGCCAATTCTGAAATGCACTTTGGTCTAACTCCTCAGGGAAAGCTCGTACTTGAAAACTGAATCTGTTTTTGTGCTTTTCAGACCGTGAGAAGCATGAATATGTGTTTCTTCTGTAAATCTGAGCTCTGGGTGTAGAGTTTCCTTTTCTGGCTGAATTGAGCCCTACTGCCAATTCTGAGATGCACTTTGGTCTAACTCCTCAGGGAAAGCTCGTACAAGAAAATTGAATCTGTTTTTGTGCTTTTCAGACCGTGAGGAGCATGAATATGTGTTTCTTCTGCAAATCTGACCTCTGGGTGAAGAGTTTCCTTTTCTGGCTGAATTGAGCCCTACTGCCAATTCTGAGATGCACTTTGGTCTAACTCCTCAGGGAAAGATCGTACTTGAAAATTGAATCTGTTTTTGTGCTTTTCAGACCATGAGGAGCATGAATATGTCTTTCTTCTTCAAATCTGAGCTCTGGGTAAAAAGTTACGTTTTCTGGCTGAATTGAGCCCTACTGCCAATTCTGAGATGCACTTTGGTCTAACTCCTCAGGGAAAGATCGTACTTGAAAATTGAATCTGTTTTTGTGCTTTTCAGACCATGAGGAGCATGAATATGTGTTTCTTCTGCAAATCTGAGCTGTGGGTGAAGAGTTTCCTTTTCTGGCTGAATTGAGCCCTACTGCCAATTCTGAGATGCACTTTGGTCTAACTCCTCAGGGAAAGCTCGTACTTGAAAATTGAAGGCGTTATTTTGCTTTTCAGACCGTGAGGAACAAGAATATGTGTTTCTTCTGCAAATCTGAGCTCTGGGACAAAAGTTTCCTTTTCTAGCTGAATTGAGCTCTAGTGCCAATTCTGAGATGCACTTTGGTCTAACTCCTCAGGGAAAGCTCAAACTTGAAAACTGAATCTGTTTTTGTGCTTTTCAGACCGTGAGAAGCATGAATATGTGTTTCTTCTGCAAATCTGAGCTCTGGGTGAAGAGTTTCCTTTTCTGGCTGAATTGAGCCCTACTGCCATTTCTGAGATGCACTTTGGTCTAACTCCTCAGGGAACGATCGTACTTGAAAACTGAATCTGTTTTTGTGCTTTTCAGACAGTGAGGAGCATGAATATGTCTTTCTTCTGCAAATCTGAGCTCTGGGTCAAAGGTTTCGTTTTCTGGCTGAATTGAGCCCTACTGCCAATTCTGAGATGCACTTTGGTCTAACTCCTCAGGGAAAGATCGTACAAGAAAATTGAATCTGTTTTTTTGCTTTTTAGACCGTGAGGAGCATGAATATGTCTTTCTTCTGCAAATCTGAGCTCTGGGTCAAAAGTTTCCTTTTCTAGCTGAATTGAGCTCTAGTGCCAATTCTGAAATGCACTTTGGTCTAACTCCTCAGGGAAAGCTCGTACTTGAAAACTGAATCTCTTTTTGTGCTTTTCAGACCGTGAGGAGCATGAATATGTGTTTCTTCTGTAAATCTGAGCTCTGGGTGAAGAGTTTCCTTTTCTGGCTGAATTGAGCCCTACTGCCAATTCTGAGATGCACTTTGGTCTAACTCCTCAGGGAAAGCTCGTACTTGAAAATTGAATCTGTTTTTGTGCTTTTCAGACAGTGAGGAGCATGAATATGTCTTTCTTCTGCAAATCTGAGCTCTGATTCAAAAGTTTCATTTTCTAGCTCAATTGAGCCCTACTGCCAATTCTGAGATGCACTTTGGTCTAACTCCTCAGGGAAAGCTCGTACTAGAAAATTGAATCTGTTTTTCTGCTTTTCAGACCGTGAGGAGCAGGAAAATGTGTTTCTTCTGCAAATCTGAGCTCTGGGTGAAGAGTTTCCTTTTCTGGCTGAATTGAGCCCTACTGCCATTTCTGAGATGCACTTTGGTCTAACTCCTCAGGGAACGATCGTACTTGAAAACTGAATCTGTTTTTGTGCTTTTCAGACCGTGAGGAGCATGAATATGTCTTTCTTCTGCAAATCTGAGCTCTGGGTCAAAGGTTTCGTTTTCTGGCTGAATTGAGCCCTACTGCCAATTCTGAGATGCACTTTGGTCTAACTCCTCAGGGAAAGCTCGTACAAGAAAATTGAATCTGTTTTTGTGCTTTTCAGACCGTGAGGAGCATGAATATGTCTTTCTTCTGCAAATCTGAGCTCTGGGTCAAAAGTTTCCTTTTCTAGCTGAATTGAGCTCTAGTGCCAATTCAAAAATGCACTTTGGTCTAACTCCTCAGGGAAAGCTCGTACTTGAAAACTGAATCTGTTTTTGTGCTTTTCAGACCGTGAGAAGACTGAATATGTCTTTCTTCTGCAAATCTGAGCTCTGGGTCAAAAGTTTCCTTCTCTAGCTGAATTGAGCTCTAGTGCCAATTCAAAAATGCACTTTGGTCTAACTCCTCAGGGAAAGCTCGTACTTGAAAACTGAATCTGTTTTTGTGCTTTTCAGACCGTGAGAAGACTGAATATGTCTTTCTTCTGCAAATCTGAGCTCTGGGTCAAAAGTTTCCTTCTCTAGCTGAATTGAGCTCTAGTGCCAATTCTGAAATGCACTTTGGTCTAACTCCTCAGGGAAAGCTCGTACTTGAAAACTGAATCTGTTTTTGTGCTTTTCAGACCGTGAGAAGCATGAATATGTGTTTCTTCTGTAAATCTGAGCTCTGGGTGTAGAGTTTCCTTTTCTGGCTGAATTGAGCCCTACTGCCAATTCTGAGATGCACTTTGGTCTAACTCCTCAGGGAAAGCTCGTACAAGAAAATTGAATCTGTTTTTGTGCTTTTCAGACCGTGAGGAGCATGAATATGTGTTTCTTCTGCAAATCTGACCTCTGGGTGAAGAGTTTCCTTTTCTGGCTGAATTGAGCCCTACTGCCAATTCTGAGATGCACTTTGGTCTAACTCCTCAGGGAAAGATCGTACTTGAAAATTGAATCTGTTTTTGTGCTTTTCAGACCATGAGGAGCATGAATATGTCTTTCTTCTTCAAATCTGAGCTCTGGGTAAAAAGTTACGTTTTCTGGCTGAATTGAGCCCTACTGCCAATTCTGAGATGCACTTTGGTCTAACTCCTCAGGGAAAGATCGTACTTGAAAATTGAATCTGTTTTTGTGCTTTTCAGACCATGAGAAGCATGAATATGTGTTTCTTCTGCAAATCTGAGCTCTGGGTAAAAAGTTACGTTTTCTGGCTGAATTGAGCCCTACTGCCAATTCTGAGATGCACTTTGGTCTAACTCCTCAGGGAAAGCTCGTACAAGAAAATTGAATCTGTTTTTGTGCTTTTCAGACCGTGAGGAGCCTGAATATGTCTTTCTTCTGCAAATCTGAGCTCTGGGTCAAAAGTTTCCTTCTCTAGCTGAATTGAGCTCTAGTGCCAATTCTGAAATGCACTTTGGTCTAACTCCTCAGGGAAAGCTCGTACTTGAAAACTGAATCTGTTTTTGTGCTTTTCAGACCGTGAGGAGCATGAATATGTCTTTCTTCTGCAAATCTGAGCTCTGGGTCAAAAGTTTCCTTTTCTAGCTGAATTGAGCTCTAGTGCCAATTCAAAAATGCACTTTGGTCTAACTCCTCAGGGAAAGCTCGTACTTGAAAATTGAATCTGTTTTTGTGCTTTTCAGACCATGAGGAGCATGAATATATGTTTCTTCTGCAAATCTGAGCTCTGGGTGAAGAGTTTCCTTTTCTGGCTGAATTGAGCCCTACTGCCAATTCTGAGATGCACTTTGGTCTAACTCCTCAGGGAGAGCTCCTACTTGAAAACTGAATCTGTTTTTGTGCTTTTCAGACCGTGAGAAGCATGAATATGTGTTTCTTCTGCAAATCGGAGTTCTGGGTGAAAAGTTTCCTTTTCTGGCTGAATTGAGCCCTACTGCCAATTCTGAGATGCACTTTGGTCTAACTCCTCAGGGAAAGCTCGTACTTGAAAATTGAAGGCGTTATTTTGCTTTTCAGACCGTGAGGAACAAGAATATGTGTTTCTTCTGCAAATCTGAGCTCTGGGACAAAAGTTTCCTTTTCTAGCTGAATTGAGCTCTAGTGCCAATTCTGAGATGCACTTTGGTCTAACTCCTCAGGGAAAGCTCAAACTTGAAAACTGAATCTGTTTTTGTGCTTTTCAGACCGTGAGAAGCATGAATATGTGTTTCTTCTGCAAATCTGAGCTCTGGGTGAAGAGTTTCCTTTTCTGGCTGAATTGAGCCCTACTGCCATTTCTGAGATGCACTTTGGTCTAACTCCTCAGGGAACGATCGTACTTGAAAACTGAATCTGTTTTTGTGCTTTTCAGACAGTGAGGAGCATGAATATGTCTTTCTTCTGCAAATCTGAGCTCTGGGTCAAAGGTTTCGTTTTCTGGCTGAATTGAGCCCTACTGCCAATTCTGAGATGCACTTTGGTCTAACTCCTCAGGGAAAGATCGTACAAGAAAATTGAATCTGTTTTTTTGCTTTTTAGACCGTGAGGAGCAAGAATATGTGTTTCTTCTGCAAATCTGAGTTCTGGGTGAAGAGTTTCCTTTTCTGGCTGAATTGAGCCCTACTGCCAATTCTGAGATGCACTTTGGTCTAACTCCTCAGGGAAAGATCGTACAAGAAAATTGAATCTGTTTTTTTGCTTTTTAGACCGTGAGGAGCAAGAATATGTGTTTCTTCTGCAAATCTGAGTTCTGGGTGAAGAGTTTCCTTTTCTGGCTGAATTGAGCCCTACTGCCAATTCTGAGATGCACTTTGGTCTAACTCCTCAGGGAAAGATCGTACAAGAAAATTGAATCTGTTTTTTTGCTTTTTAGACCGTGAGGAGCATGAATATGTCTTTCTTCTGCAAATCTGAGCTCTGGGTCAAAAGTTTCCTTTTCTAGCTGAATTGAGCTCTAGTGCCAATTCAAAAATGCACTTTGGTCTAACTCCTCTGGGAAAGCTCGTACTTGAAAATTGAATCTGTTTTTGTGCTTTTCAGACCATGAGGAGCATGAATATGTGTTTCTTCTGCAAATCGGAGTTCTGGGTGAAAAGTTTCCTTTTCTGGCTGAATTGAGCCCTACTGCCAATTCTGAGATGCACTTTGGTCTAACTCCTCAGGGAAAGATCGTACTTGAAAATTGAATCTGTTTTTGTGCTTTTCAGACCATGAGGAGCATGAATATGTCTTTCTTCTTCAAATCTGAGCTCTGGGTAAAAAGTTACGTTTTCTGGCTGAATTGAGCCCTACTGCCAATTCTGAGATGCACTTTGGTCTAACTCCTCAGGGAAAGCTCGTACAAGAAAATTGAATCTGTTTTTTTGCTTTTTAGACCGTGAGGAGCATGAATATGTCTTTCTTCTGCAAATCTGAGCTCTGGGACAAAAGTTTCATTTTCTAGCTGAATTGAGCTCTAGTGCCAATTCTGAGATGCACTTTGGTCTAACTCCTCAGGGAAAGCTCAAACTTGAAAACTGAATCTGTTTTTGTGCTTTTCAGACCGTGAGAAGCATGAATATGTCTTTCTTCTGCAAATCTGAGCTCTGGGTGAAGAGTTTCCTTTTCTGGCTGAATTGAGCCCTACTGCCATTTCTGAGATGCACTTTGGTCTAACACCTCAGGGAACGATCGTACTTGAAAACTGAATCTGTTTTTGTGCTTTTCAGACAGTGAGGAGCATGAATATGTGTTTCTTCTGCAAATCGGACTTCTGGGTGAAAAGTTTCCTTTTCTGGCTGAATTGAGCCCTACTGCCAATTCTGAGATGCACTTTGGTCTAACTCCTCAGGGAAAGATCGTACTTGAAAATTGAATCTGTTTTTGTGCTTTTCAGACCATGAGGAGCATGAATATGTCTTTCTTCTTCAAATCTGAGCTCTGGGTAAAAAGTTACGTTTTCTGGCTGAATTGAGCCCTACTGCCAATTCTGAGATGCACTTTGGTCTAACTCCTCAGGGAAAGCTCGTACATAAAAATTGAAGGCGTTATTTTGCTTTTCAGACCGTGAGGAACAAGAATATGTGTTTCTTCTGCAAATCTGAGCTCTGGGACAAAAGTTTCCTTTTCTAGCTGAATTGAGCTCTAGTGCCAATTCTGAGATGCACTTTGGTCTAACTCCTCAGGGAAAGCTCAAACTTGAAAACTGAATCTGTTTTTGTGCTTTTCAGACCGTGAGAAGCATGAATATGTCTTTCTTCTGCAAATCTGAGCTCTGGGTGAAGAGTTTCCTTTTCTGGCTGAATTGAGCCCTACTGCCATTTCTGAGATGCACTTTGGTCTAACTCCTCAGGGAACGATCGTACTTGAAAACTGAATCTGTTTTTGTGCTTTTCAGACAGTGAGGAGCATGAATATGTCTTTCTTCTGCAAATCTGAGCTCTGGGTCAAAGGTTTCGTTTTCTGGCTGAATTGAGCCCTACTGCCAATTCTGAGATGCACTTTGGTCTAACTCCTCAGGGAAAGATCGTACAAGAAAATTGAATCTGTTTTTTTGCTTTTTAGACCGTGAGGAGCATGAATATGTCTTTCTTCTGCAAATCTGAGCTCTGGGTCAAAAGTTTCCTTTTCTAGCTGAATTGAGCTCTAGTGCCAATTCAAAAATGCACTTTGGTCTAACTCCTCTGGGAAAGCTCGTACTTGAAAATTGAATCTGTTTTTGTGCTTTTCAGACCATGAGGAGCATGAATATGTGTTTCTTCTGCAAATCTGAGCTCTGGGTGAAGAGTTTCCTTTTCTGGCTGAATTGAGCCCTACTGCCAATTCTGAGATGCACTTTGGTCTAACTCCTCAGGGAAAGCTCGTACAAGAAAATTGAATCTGTTTTTGTGCTTTTCAGACCGTGAGGAGCATGAATATGTCTTTCTTCTGCAAATCTGAGCTCTGGGTCAAAAGTTTCCTTTTCTAGCTGAATTGAGCTCTAGTGCCAATTCAAAAATGCACTTTGGTCTAACTCCTCAGGGAAAGCTCGTACTTGAAAACTGAATCTGTTTTTGTGCTTTTCAGACCGTGAGAAGACTGAATATGTCTTTCTTCTGCAAATCTGAGCTCTGGGTCAAAAGTTTCCTTCTCTAGCTGAATTGAGCTCTAGTGCCAATTCAAAAATGCACTTTGGTCTAACTCCTCAGGGAAAGCTCGTACTTGAAAACTGAATCTGTTTTTGTGCTTTTCAGACCGTGAGAAGACTGAATATGTCTTTCTTCTGCAAATCTGAGCTCTGGGTCAAAAGTTTCCTTCTCTAGCTGAATTGAGCTCTAGTGCCAATTCTGAAATGCACTTTGGTCTAACTCCTCAGGGAAAGCTCGTACTTGAAAACTGAATCTGTTTTTGTGCTTTTCAGACCGTGAGAAGCATGAATATGTGTTTCTTCTGTAAATCTGAGCTCTGGGTGTAGAGTTTCCTTTTCTGGCTGAATTGAGCCCTACTGCCAATTCTGAGATGCACTTTGGTCTAACTCCTCAGGGAAAGCTCGTACAAGAAAATTGAATCTGTTTTTGTGCTTTTCAGACCGTGAGGAGCATGAATATGTGTTTCTTCTGCAAATCTGACCTCTGGGTGAAGAGTTTCCTTTTCTGGCTGAATTGAGCCCTACTGCCAATTCTGAGATGCACTTTGGTCTAACTCCTCAGGGAAAGATCGTACTTGAAAATTGAATCTGTTTTTGTGCTTTTCAGACCATGAGGAGCATGAATATGTCTTTCTTCTTCAAATCTGAGCTCTGGGTAAAAAGTTACGTTTTCTGGCTGAATTGAGCCCTACTGCCAATTCTGAGATGCACTTTGGTCTAACTCCTCAGGGAAAGATCGTACTTGAAAATTGAATCTGTTTTTGTGCTTTTCAGACCATGAGAAGCATGAATATGTGTTTCTTCTGCAAATCTGAGCTCTGGGTAAAAAGTTACGTTTTCTGGCTGAATTGAGCCCTACTGCCAATTCTGAGATGCACTTTGGTCTAACTCCTCAGGGAAAGCTCGTACAAGAAAATTGAATCTGTTTTTGTGCTTTTCAGACCGTGAGGAGCCTGAATATGTCTTTCTTCTGCAAATCTGAGCTCTGGGTCAAAAGTTTCCTTCTCTAGCTGAATTGAGCTCTAGTGCCAATTCTGAAATGCACTTTGGTCTAACTCCTCAGGGAAAGCTCGTACTTGAAAACTGAATCTGTTTTTGTGCTTTTCAGACCGTGAGGAGCATGAATATGTCTTTCTTCTGCAAATCTGAGCTCTGGGTCAAAAGTTTCCTTTTCTAGCTGAATTGAGCTCTAGTGCCAATTCAAAAATGCACTTTGGTCTAACTCCTCAGGGAAAGCTCGTACTTGAAAATTGAATCTGTTTTTGTGCTTTTCAGACCATGAGGAGCATGAATATATGTTTCTTCTGCAAATCTGAGCTCTGGGTGAAGAGTTTCCTTTTCTGGCTGAATTGAGCCCTACTGCCAATTCTGAGATGCACTTTGGTCTAACTCCTCAGGGAGAGCTCCTACTTGAAAACTGAATCTGTTTTTGTGCTTTTCAGACCGTGAGAAGCATGAATATGTGTTTCTTCTGCAAATCGGAGTTCTGGGTGAAAAGTTTCCTTTTCTGGCTGAATTGAGCCCTACTGCCAATTCTGAGATGCACTTTGGTCTAACTCCTCAGGGAAAGCTCGTACTTGAAAATTGAAGGCGTTATTTTGCTTTTCAGACCGTGAGGAACAAGAATATGTGTTTCTTCTGCAAATCTGAGCTCTGGGACAAAAGTTTCCTTTTCTAGCTGAATTGAGCTCTAGTGCCAATTCTGAGATGCACTTTGGTCTAACTCCTCAGGGAAAGCTCAAACTTGAAAACTGAATCTGTTTTTGTGCTTTTCAGACCGTGAGAAGCATGAATATGTGTTTCTTCTGCAAATCTGAGCTCTGGGTGAAGAGTTTCCTTTTCTGGCTGAATTGAGCCCTACTGCCATTTCTGAGATGCACTTTGGTCTAACTCCTCAGGGAACGATCGTACTTGAAAACTGAATCTGTTTTTGTGCTTTTCAGACAGTGAGGAGCATGAATATGTCTTTCTTCTGCAAATCTGAGCTCTGGGTCAAAGGTTTCGTTTTCTGGCTGAATTGAGCCCTACTGCCAATTCTGAGATGCACTTTGGTCTAACTCCTCAGGGAAAGATCGTACAAGAAAATTGAATCTGTTTTTTTGCTTTTTAGACCGTGAGGAGCAAGAATATGTGTTTCTTCTGCAAATCTGAGTTCTGGGTGAAGAGTTTCCTTTTCTGGCTGAATTGAGCCCTACTGCCAATTCTGAGATGCACTTTGGTCTAACTCCTCAGGGAAAGATCGTACAAGAAAATTGAATCTGTTTTTTTGCTTTTTAGACCGTGAGGAGCATGAATATGTCTTTCTTCTGCAAATCTGAGCTCTGGGTCAAAAGTTTCCTTTTCTAGCTGAATTGAGCTCTAGTGCCAATTCAAAAATGCACTTTGGTCTAACTCCTCAGGGAAAGCTCGTACTTGAAAATTGAATCTGTTTTTGTGCTTTTCAGACCATGAGGAGCATGAATATGTGTTTCTTCTGCAAATCTGAGCTCTGGGTGAAGAGTTTCCTTTTCTGGCTGAATTGAGCCCTACTGCCAATTCTGAGATGCACTTTGGTCTAACTCCTCAGGGAGAGCTCCTACTTGAAAACTGAATCTGTTTTTGTGCTTTTCAGACCGTGAGAAGCATGAATATGTGTTTCTTCTGCAAATCGGAGTTCTGGGTGAAAAGTTTCCTTTTCTGGCTGAATTGAGCCCTACTGCCAATTCTGAGATGCACTTTGGTCTAACTCCTCAGGGAAAGCTCGTACAAGAAAATTGAATCTGTTTTTTTGCTTTTTAGACCGTGAGGAGCATGAATATGTCTTTCTTCTGCAAATCTGAGCTCTGGGTCAAAAGTTTCCTTTTCTAGCTGAATTGAGCTCTAGTGCCAATTCAAAAATGCACTTTGGTCTAACTCCTCTGGGAAAGCTCGTACTTGAAAATTGAATCTGTTTTTGTGCTTTTCAGACCATGAGGAGCATGAATATGTGTTTCTTCTGCAAATCGGAGTTCTGGGTGAAAAGTTTCCTTTTCTGGCTGAATTGAGCCCTACTGCCAATTCTGAGATGCACTTTGGTCTAACTCCTCAGGGAAAGATCGTACTTGAAAATTGAATCTGTTTTTGTGCTTTTCAGACCATGAGGAGCATGAATATGTCTTTCTTCTTCAAATCTGAGCTCTGGGTAAAAAGTTACGTTTTCTGGCTGAATTGAGCCCTACTGCCATTTCTGAGAACCACTTTGGTCTAACTCCTCAGGGAAAGCTCGTACAAGAAAATTGAATCTGTTTTTGTGCTTTTCAGACCGTGAGGAGCCTGAATATGTCTTTCTTCTGCAAATCTGAGCTCTGGGTCAAAAGTTTCCTTCTCTAGCTGAATTGAGCTCTAGTGCCAATTCTGAAATGCACTTTGGTCTAACTCCTCAGGGAAAGCTCGTACTTGAAAACTGAATCTGTTTTTGTGCTTTTCAGACCGTGAGGAGCATGAATATGTCTTTCTTCTGCAAATCTGAGCTCTGGGTCAAAAGTTTCCTTTTCTAGCTGAATTGAGCTCTAGTGCCAATTCAAAAATGCACTTTGGTCTAACTCCTCAGGGAAAGCTCGTACTTGAAAATTGAATCTGTTTTTGTGCTTTTCAGACCATGAGGAGCATGAATATATGTTTCTTCTGCAAATCTGAGCTCTGGGTGAAGAGTTTCCTTTTCTGGCTGAATTGAGCCCTACTGCCAATTCTGAGATGCACTTTGGTCTAACTCCTCAGGGAGAGCTCCTACTTGAAAACTGAATCTGTTTTTGTGCTTTTCAGACCGTGAGAAGCATGAATATGTGTTTCTTCTGCAAATCGGAGTTCTGGGTGAAAAGTTTCCTTTTCTGGCTGAATTGAGCCCTACTGCCAATTCTGAGATGCACTTTGGTCTAACTCCTCAGGGAAAGCTCGTACTTGAAAATTGAAGGCGTTATTTTGCTTTTCAGACCGTGAGGAACAAGAATATGTGTTTCTTCTGCAAATCTGAGCTCTGGGACAAAAGTTTCCTTTTCTAGCTGAATTGAGCTCTAGTGCCAATTCTGAGATGCACTTTGGTCTAACTCCTCAGGGAAAGCTCAAACTTGAAAACTGAATCTGTTTTTGTGCTTTTCAGACCGTGAGAAGCATGAATATGTGTTTCTTCTGCAAATCTGAGCTCTGGGTGAAGAGTTTCCTTTTCTGGCTGAATTGAGCCCTACTGCCATTTCTGAGATGCACTTTGGTCTAACTCCTCAGGGAACGATCGTACTTGAAAACTGAATCTGTTTTTGTGCTTTTCAGACAGTGAGGAGCATGAATATGTCTTTCTTCTGCAAATCTGAGCTCTGGGTCAAAGGTTTCGTTTTCTGGCTGAATTGAGCCCTACTGCCAATTCTGAGATGCACTTTGGTCTAACTCCTCAGGGAAAGATCGTACAAGAAAATTGAATCTGTTTTTTTGCTTTTTAGACCGTGAGGAGCAAGAATATGTGTTTCTTCTGCAAATCTGAGTTCTGGGTGAAGAGTTTCCTTTTCTGGCTGAATTGAGCCCTACTGCCAATTCTGAGATGCACTTTGGTCTAACTCCTCAGGGAAAGATCGTACAAGAAAATTGAATCTGTTTTTTTGCTTTTTAGACCGTGAGGAGCATGAATATGTCTTTCTTCTGCAAATCTGAGCTCTGGGTCAAAAGTTTCCTTTTCTAGCTGAATTGAGCTCTAGTGCCAATTCAAAAATGCACTTTGGTCTAACTCCTCAGGGAAAGCTCGTACTTGAAAATTGAATCTGTTTTTGTGCTTTTCAGACCATGAGGAGCATGAATATGTGTTTCTTCTGCAAATCTGAGCTCTGGGTGAAGAGTTTCCTTTTCTGGCTGAATTGAGCCCTACTGCCAATTCTGAGATGCACTTTGGTCTAACTCCTCAGGGAGAGCTCCTACTTGAAAACTGAATCTGTTTTTGTGCTTTTCAGACCGTGAGAAGCATGAATATGTGTTTCTTCTGCAAATCGGAGTTCTGGGTGAAAAGTTTCCTTTTCTGGCTGAATTGAGCCCTACTGCCAATTCTGAGATGCACTTTGGTCTAACTCCTCAGGGAAAGCTCGTACAAGAAAATTGAATCTGTTTTTTTGCTTTTTAGACCGTGAGGAGCATGAATATGTCTTTCTTCTGCAAATCTGAGCTCTGGGTCAAAAGTTTCCTTTTCTAGCTGAATTGAGCTCTAGTGCCAATTCAAAAATGCACTTTGGTCTAACTCCTCTGGGAAAGCTCGTACTTGAAAATTGAATCTGTTTTTGTGCTTTTCAGACCATGAGGAGCATGAATATGTGTTTCTTCTGCAAATCGGAGTTCTGGGTGAAAAGTTTCCTTTTCTGGCTGAATTGAGCCCTACTGCCAATTCTGAGATGCACTTTGGTCTAACTCCTCAGGGAAAGATCGTACTTGAAAATTGAATCTGTTTTTGTGCTTTTCAGACCATGAGGAGCATGAATATGTCTTTCTTCTTCAAATCTGAGCTCTGGGTAAAAAGTTACGTTTTCTGGCTGAATTGAGCCCTACTGCCAATTCTGAGATGCACTTTGGTCTAACTCCTCAGGGAAAGCTCGTACAAGAAAATTGAATCTGTTTTTTTGCTTTTTAGACCGTGAGGAGCATGAATATGTCTTTCTTCTGCAAATCTGAGCTCTGGGACAAAAGTTTCATTTTCTAGCTGAATTGAGCTCTAGTGCCAATTCTGAGATGCACTTTGGTCTAACTCTTCAGGGAAAGCTCAAACTTGAAAACTGAATCTGTTTTTGTGCTTTTCAGACCGTGAGAAGCATGAATATGTCTTTCTTCTGCAAATCTGAGCTCTGGGTGAAGAGTTTCCTTTTCTGGCTGAATTGAGCCCTACTGCCATTTCTGAGATGCACTTTGGTCTAACACCTCAGGGAACGATCGTACTTGAAAACTGAATCTGTTTTTGTGCTTTTCAGACAGTGAGGAGCATGAATATGTGTTTCTTCTGCAAATCGGACTTCTGGGTGAAAAGTTTCCTTTTCTGGCTGAATTGAGCCCTACTGCCAATTCTGAGATGCACTTTGGTCTAACTCCTCAGGGAAAGATCGTACTTGAAAATTGAATCTGTTTTTGTGCTTTTCAGACCATGAGGAGCATGAATATGTCTTTCTTCTTCAAATCTGAGCTCTGGGTAAAAAGTTACGTTTTCTGGCTGAATTGAGCCCTACTGCCAATTCTGAGATGCACTTTGGTCTAACTCCTCAGGGAAAGCTCGTACATAAAAATTGAAGGCGTTATTTTGCTTTTCAGACCGTGAGGAACAAGAATATGTGTTTCTTCTGCAAATCTGAGCTCTGGGACAAAAGTTTCCTTTTCTAGCTGAATTGAGCTCTAGTGCCAATTCTGAGATGCACTTTGGTCTAACTCCTCAGGGAAAGCTCGTACAAGAAAATTGAATCTGTTTTTGTGCTTTTCAGACCGTGAGAAGCATGAATATGTCTTTCTTCTGCAAATCTGAGCTCTGGGTGAAGAGTTTCCTTTTCTGGCTGAATTGAGCCCTACTGCCATTTCTGAGATGCACTTTGGTCTAACTCCTCAGGGAACGATCGTACTTGAAAACTGAATCTGTTTTTGTGCTTTTCAGACAGTGAGGAGCATGAATATGTCTTTCTTCTGCAAATCTGAGCTCTGGGTCAAAGGTTTCGTTTTCTGGCTGAATTGAGCCCTACTGCCAATTCTGAGATGCACTTTGGTCTAACTCCTCAGGGAAAGATCGTACAAGAAAATTGAATCTGTTTTTTTTGCTTTTCAGACCGTGAGAAGCATGAATATGTGTTTCTTCTGTAAATCTGAGCTCTGGGTGAAGAGTTTCCTTTTCTGGCTGAATTGAGCCCTATTGCCAATTCTGAGATGCACTTTGGTCTAACTCCTCAGGGAAAGCTCGTACAAGAAAATTGAATCTGTTTTTGTGCTTTTCAGACAGTGAGGAGCATGAATATGTCTTTCTTCTGCAAATCTGAGCTCTGGGTCAAAGGTTTCGTTTTCTGGCTGAATTGAGCCCTACTGCCAATTCTGAGATGCACTTTGGTCTAACTCCTCAGGGAAAGATCGTACAAGAAAATTGAATCTGTTTTTTTGCTTTTTAGACCGTGAGGAGCATGAATATGTCTTTCTTCTGCAAATCTGAGCTCTGGGTCAAAAGTTTCCTTTTCTAGCTGAATTGAGCTCTAGTGCCAATTCAAAAATGCACTTTGGTCTAACTCCTCTGGGAAAGCTCGTACTTGAAAATTGAATCTGTTTTTGTGCTTTTCAGACCATGAGGAGCATGAATATGTGTTTCTTCTGCAAATCTGAGCTCTGGGTGAAGAGTTTCCTTTTCTGGCTGAATTGAGCCCTACTGCCAATTCTGAGATGCACTTTGGTCTAACTCCTCAGGGAAAGCTCGTACAAGAAAATTGAATCTGTTTTTGTGCTTTTCAGACCGTGAGGAGCATGAATATGTCTTTCTTCTGCAAATCTGAGCTCTGGGTCAAAAGTTTCCTTTTCTAGCTGAATTGAGCTCTAGTGCCAATTCAAAAATGCACTTTGGTCTAACTCCTCAGGGAAAGCTCGTACTTGAAAACTGAATCTGTTTTTGTGCTTTTCAGACCGTGAGAAGACTGAATATGTCTTTCTTCTGCAAATCTGAGCTCTGGGTCAAAAGTTTCCTTCTCTAGCTGAATTGAGCTCTAGTGCCAATTCAAAAATGCACTTTGGTCTAACTCCTCAGGGAAAGCTCAAACTTGAAAACTGAATCTGTTTTTGTGCTTTTCAGACCGTGAGAAGCATGAATATGTCTTTCTTCTGCAAATCTGAGCTCTGGGTGAAGAGTTTCCTTTTCTGGCTGAATTGAGCCCTACTGCCATTTCTGAGATGCACTTTGGTCTAACTCCTCAGGGAACGATCGTACTTGAAAACTGAATCTGTTTTTGTGCTTTTCAGACAGTGAGGAGCATGAATATGTCTTTCTTCTGCAAATCTGAGCTCTGGGTCAAAGGTTTCGTTTTCTGGCTGAATTGAGCCCTACTGCCAATTCTGAGATGCACTTTGGTCTAACTCCTCAGGGAAAGATCGTACAAGAAAATTGAATCTGTTTTTTGCTTTTTAGACCGTGAGGAGCATGAATATGTCTTTCTTCTGCAAATCTGAGCTCTGGGTCAAAAGTTTCCTTTTCTAGCTGAATTGAGCTCTAGTGCCAATTCAAAAATGCACTTTGGTCTAACTCCTCTGGGAAAGCTCGTACTTGAAAATTGAATCTGTTTTTGTGCTTTTCAGACCATGAGGAGCATGAATATGTGTTTCTTCTGCAAATCTGAGCTCTGGGTGAAGAGTTTCCTTTTCTGGCTGAATTGAGCCCTACTGCCAATTCTGAGATGCACTTTGGTCTAACTCCTCAGGGAAAGCTCGTACAAGAAAATTGAATCTGTTTTTGTGCTTTTCAGACCGTGAGGAGCATGAATATGTCTTTCTTCTGCAAATCTGAGCTCTGGGTCAAAAGTTTCCTTTTCTAGCTGAATTGAGCTCTAGTGCCAATTCAAAAATGCACTTTGGTCTAACTCCTCAGGGAAAGCTCGTACTTGAAAACTGAATCTGTTTTTGTGCTTTTCAGACCGTGAGAAGACTGAATATGTCTTTCTTCTGCAAATCTGAGCTCTGGGTCAAAAGTTTCCTTCTCTAGCTGAATTGAGCTCTAGTGCCAATTCAAAAATGCACTTTGGTCTAACTCCTCAGGGAAAGCTCGTACTTGAAAACTGAATCTGTTTTTGTGCTTTTCAGACCGTGAGAAGACTGAATATGTCTTTCTTCTGCAAATCTGAGCTCTGGGTCAAAAGTTTCCTTCTCTAGCTGAATTGAGCTCTAGTGCCAATTCTGAAATGCACTTTGGTCTAACTCCTCAGGGAAAGCTCGTACTTGAAAACTGAATCTGTTTTTGTGCTTTTCAGACCGTGAGAAGCATGAATATGTGTTTCTTCTGTAAATCTGAGCTCTGGGTGTAGAGTTTCCTTTTCTGGCTGAATTGAGCCCTACTGCCAATTCTGAGATGCACTTTGGTCTAACTCCTCAGGGAAAGCTCGTACAAGAAAATTGAATCTGTTTTTGTGCTTTTCAGACCGTGAGGAGCATGAATATGTGTTTCTTCTGCAAATCTGACCTCTGGGTGAAGAGTTTCCTTTTCTGGCTGAATTGAGCCCTACTGCCAATTCTGAGATGCACTTTGGTCTAACTCCTCAGGGAAAGATCGTACTTGAAAATTGAATCTGTTTTTGTGCTTTTCAGACCATGAGGAGCATGAATATGTCTTTCTTCTTCAAATCTGAGCTCTGGGTAAAAAGTTACGTTTTCTGGCTGAATTGAGCCCTACTGCCAATTCTGAGATGCACTTTGGTCTAACTCCTCAGGGAAAGATCGTACTTGAAAATTGAATCTGTTTTTGTGCTTTTCAGACCATGAGAAGCATGAATATGTGTTTCTTCTGCAAATCTGAGCTCTGGGTAAAAAGTTACGTTTTCTGGCTGAATTGAGCCCTACTGCCAATTCTGAGATGCACTTTGGTCTAACTCCTCAGGGAAAGCTCGTACAAGAAAATTGAATCTGTTTTTGTGCTTTTCAGACCGTGAGGAGCCTGAATATGTCTTTCTTCTGCAAATCTGAGCTCTGGGTCAAAAGTTTCCTTCTCTAGCTGAATTGAGCTCTAGTGCCAATTCTGAAATGCACTTTGGTCTAACTCCTCAGGGAAAGCTCGTACTTGAAAATTGAATCTGTTTTTGTGCTTTTCAGACCATGAGGAGCATGAATATATGTTTCTTCTGCAAATCTGAGCTCTGGGTGAAGAGTTTCCTTTTCTGGCTGAATTGAGCCCTACTGCCAATTCTGAGATGCACTTTGGTCTAACTCCTCAGGGAGAGCTCCTACTTGAAAACTGAATCTGTTTTTGTGCTTTTCAGACCGTGAGAAGCATGAATATGTGTTTCTTCTGCAAATCGGAGTTCTGGGTGAAAAGTTTCCTTTTCTGGCTGAATTGAGCCCTACTGCCAATTCTGAGATGCACTTTGGTCTAACTCCTCAGGGAAAGCTCGTACTTGAAAATTGAAGGCGTTATTTTGCTTTTCAGACCGTGAGGAACAAGAATATGTGTTTCTTCTGCAAATCTGAGCTCTGGGACAAAAGTTTCCTTTTCTAGCTGAATTGAGCTCTAGTGCCAATTCTGAGATGCACTTTGGTCTAACTCCTCAGGGAAAGCTCAAACTTGAAAACTGAATCTGTTTTTGTGCTTTTCAGACCGTGAGAAGCATGAATATGTGTTTCTTCTGCAAATCTGAGCTCTGGGTGAAGAGTTTCCTTTTCTGGCTGAATTGAGCCCTACTGCCATTTCTGAGATGCACTTTGGTCTAACTCCTCAGGGAACGATCGTACTTGAAAACTGAATCTGTTTTTGTGCTTTTCAGACAGTGAGGAGCATGAATATGTCTTTCTTCTGCAAATCTGAGCTCTGGGTCAAAGGTTTCGTTTTCTGGCTGAATTGAGCCCTACTGCCAATTCTGAGATGCACTTTGGTCTAACTCCTCAGGGAAAGATCGTACAAGAAAATTGAATCTGTTTTTTTGCTTTTTAGACCGTGAGGAGCAAGAATATGTGTTTCTTCTGCAAATCTGAGTTCTGGGTGAAGAGTTTCCTTTTCTGGCTGAATTGAGCCCTACTGCCAATTCTGAGATGCACTTTGGTCTAACTCCTCAGGGAAAGATCGTACAAGAAAATTGAATCTGTTTTTTTGCTTTTTAGACCGTGAGGAGCATGAATATGTCTTTCTTCTGCAAATCTGAGCTCTGGGTCAAAAGTTTCCTTTTCTAGCTGAATTGAGCTCTAGTGCCAATTCAAAAATGCACTTTGGTCTAACTCCTCAGGGAAAGCTCGTACTTGAAAATTGAATCTGTTTTTGTGCTTTTCAGACCATGAGGAGCATGAATATGTGTTTCTTCTGCAAATCTGAGCTCTGGGTGAAGAGTTTCCTTTTCTGGCTGAATTGAGCCCTACTGCCAATTCTGAGATGCACTTTGGTCTAACTCCTCAGGGAGAGCTCCTACTTGAAAACTGAATCTGTTTTTGTGCTTTTCAGACCGTGAGAAGCATGAATATGTGTTTCTTCTGCAAATCGGAGTTCTGGGTGAAAAGTTTCCTTTTCTGGCTGAATTGAGCCCTACTGCCAATTCTGAGATGCACTTTGGTCTAACTCCTCAGGGAAAGCTCGTACAAGAAAATTGAATCTGTTTTTTTTGCTTTTTAGACCGTGAGGAGCATGAATATGTCTTTCTTCTGCAAATCTGAGCTCTGGGTCAAAAGTTTCCTTTTCTAGCTGAATTGAGCTCTAGTGCCAATTCAAAAATGCACTTTGGTCTAACTCCTCTGGGAAAGCTCGTACTTGAAAATTGAATCTGTTTTTGTGCTTTTCAGACCATGAGGAGCATGAATATGTGTTTCTTCTGCAAATCGGAGTTCTGGGTGAAAAGTTTCCTTTTCTGGCTGAATTGAGCCCTACTGCCAATTCTGAGATGCACTTTGGTCTAACTCCTCAGGGAAAGATCGTACTTGAAAATTGAATCTGTTTTTGTGCTTTTCAGACCATGAGGAGCATGAATATGTCTTTCTTCTTCAAATCTGAGCTCTGGGTAAAAAGTTACGTTTTCTGGCTGAATTGAGCCCTACTGCCATTTCTGAGAACCACTTTGGTCTAACTCCTCAGGGAAAGCTCGTACAAGAAAATTGAATCTGTTTTTGTGCTTTTCAGACCGTGAGGAGCCTGAATATGTCTTTCTTCTGCAAATCTGAGCTCTGGGTCAAAAGTTTCCTTCTCTAGCTGAATTGAGCTCTAGTGCCAATTCTGAAATGCACTTTGGTCTAACTCCTCAGGGAAAGCTCGTACTTGAAAACTGAATCTGTTTTTGTGCTTTTCAGACCGTGAGGAGCATGAATATGTCTTTCTTCTGCAAATCTGAGCTCTGGGTCAAAAGTTTCCTTTTCTAGCTGAATTGAGCTCTAGTGCCAATTCAAAAATGCACTTTGGTCTAACTCCTCAGGGAAAGCTCGTACTTGAAAATTGAATCTGTTTTTGTGCTTTTCAGACCATGAGGAGCATGAATATATGTTTCTTCTGCAAATCTGAGCTCTGGGTGAAGAGTTTCCTTTTCTGGCTGAATTGAGCCCTACTGCCAATTCTGAGATGCACTTTGGTCTAACTCCTCAGGGAAAGCTCGTACTTGAAAATTGAAGGCGTTATTTTGCTTTTCAGACCGTGAGGAACAAGAATATGTGTTTCTTCTGCAAATCTGAGCTCTGGGACAAAAGTTTCCTTTTCTAGCTGAATTGAGCTCTAGTGCCAATTCTGAGATGCACTTTGGTCTAACTCCTCAGGGAAAGCTCAAACTTGAAAACTGAATCTGTTTTTGTGCTTTTCAGACCGTGAGAAGCATGAATATGTGTTTCTTCTGCAAATCTGAGCTCTGGGTGAAGAGTTTCCTTTTCTGGCTGAATTGAGCCCTACTGCCATTTCTGAGATGCACTTTGGTCTAACTCCTCAGGGAACGATCGTACTTGAAAACTGAATCTGTTTTTGTGCTTTTCAGACAGTGAGGAGCATGAATATGTCTTTCTTCTGCAAATCTGAGCTCTGGGTCAAAGGTTTCGTTTTCTGGCTGAATTGAGCCCTACTGCCAATTCTGAGATGCACTTTGGTCTAACTCCTCAGGGAAAGATCGTACAAGAAAATTGAATCTGTTTTTTTGCTTTTTAGACCGTGAGGAGCAAGAATATGTGTTTCTTCTGCAAATCTGAGTTCTGGGTGAAGAGTTTCCTTTTCTGGCTGAATTGAGCCCTACTGCCAATTCTGAGATGCACTTTGGTCTAACTCCTCAGGGAAAGATCGTACAAGAAAATTGAATCTGTTTTTTTGCTTTTTAGACCGTGAGGAGCATGAATATGTCTTTCTTCTGCAAATCTGAGCTCTGGGTCAAAAGTTTCCTTTTCTAGCTGAATTGAGCTCTAGTGCCAATTCAAAAATGCACTTTGGTCTAACTCCTCAGGGAAAGCTCGTACTTGAAAATTGAATCTGTTTTTGTGCTTTTCAGACCATGAGGAGCATGAATATGTGTTTCTTCTGCAAATCTGAGCTCTGGGTGAAGAGTTTCCTTTTCTGGCTGAATTGAGCCCTACTGCCAATTCTGAGATGCACTTTGGTCTAACTCCTCAGGGAGAGCTCCTACTTGAAAACTGAATCTGTTTTTGTGCTTTTCAGACCGTGAGAAGCATGAATATGTGTTTCTTCTGCAAATCGGAGTTCTGGGTGAAAAGTTTCCTTTTCTGGCTGAATTGAGCCCTACTGCCAATTCTGAGATGCACTTTGGTCTAACTCCT
Organism: Pituophis catenifer annectens; assembly: GCF_029215685.1. Classification (NCBI taxonomy): domain Eukaryota; kingdom Metazoa; phylum Chordata; class Lepidosauria; order Squamata; family Colubridae; genus Pituophis; species Pituophis catenifer. The sequence continues at coordinate 14,106 of NW_027257048.1, read as the reverse complement.
CAGGGAAAGCTCGTACAAGAAAATTGAATCTGTTTTTTTGCTTTTTAGACCGTGAGGAGCATGAATATGTCTTTCTTCTGCAAATCTGAGCTCTGGGTCAAAAGTTTCCTTTTCTAGCTGAATTGAGCTCTAGTGCCAATTCAAAAATGCACTTTGGTCTAACTCCTCTGGGAAAGCTCGTACTTGAAAATTGAATCTGTTTTTGTGCTTTTCAGACCATGAGGAGCATGAATATGTGTTTCTTCTGCAAATCGGAGTTCTGGGTGAAAAGTTTCCTTTTCTGGCTGAATTGAGCCCTACTGCCAATTCTGAGATGCACTTTGGTCTAACTCCTCAGGGAAAGATCGTACTTGAAAATTGAATCTGTTTTTGTGCTTTTCAGACCATGAGGAGCATGAATATGTCTTTCTTCTTCAAATCTGAGCTCTGGGTAAAAAGTTACGTTTTCTGGCTGAATTGAGCCCTACTGCCAATTCTGAGATGCACTTTGGTCTAACTCCTCAGGGAAAGCTCGTACAAGAAAATTGAATCTGTTTTTTTGCTTTTTAGACCGTGAGGAGCATGAATATGTCTTTCTTCTGCAAATCTGAGCTCTGGGACAAAAGTTTCATTTTCTAGCTGAATTGAGCTCTAGTGCCAATTCTGAGATGCACTTTGGTCTAACTCTTCAGGGAAAGCTCAAACTTGAAAACTGAATCTGTTTTTGTGCTTTTCAGACCGTGAGAAGCATGAATATGTCTTTCTTCTGCAAATCTGAGCTCTGGGTGAAGAGTTTCCTTTTCTGGCTGAATTGAGCCCTACTGCCATTTCTGAGATGCACTTTGGTCTAACACCTCAGGGAACGATCGTACTTGAAAACTGAATCTGTTTTTGTGCTTTTCAGACAGTGAGGAGCATGAATATGTGTTTCTTCTGCAAATCGGACTTCTGGGTGAAAAGTTTCCTTTTCTGGCTGAATTGAGCCCTACTGCCAATTCTGAGATGCACTTTGGTCTAACTCCTCAGGGAAAGATCGTACTTGAAAATTGAATCTGTTTTTGTGCTTTTCAGACCATGAGGAGCATGAATATGTCTTTCTTCTTCAAATCTGAGCTCTGGGTAAAAAGTTACGTTTTCTGGCTGAATTGAGCCCTACTGCCAATTCTGAGATGCACTTTGGTCTAACTCCTCAGGGAAAGCTCGTACATAAAAATTGAAGGCGTTATTTTGCTTTTCAGACCGTGAGGAACAAGAATATGTGTTTCTTCTGCAAATCTGAGCTCTGGGACAAAAGTTTCCTTTTCTAGCTGAATTGAGCTCTAGTGCCAATTCTGAGATGCACTTTGGTCTAACTCCTCAGGGAAAGCTCAAACTTGAAAACTGAATCTGTTTTTGTGCTTTTCAGACCGTGAGAAGCATGAATATGTCTTTCTTCTGCAAATCTGAGCTCTGGGTGAAGAGTTTCCTTTTCTGGCTGAATTGAGCCCTACTGCCATTTCTGAGATGCACTTTGGTCTAACTCCTCAGGGAACGATCGTACTTGAAAACTGAATCTGTTTTTGTGCTTTTCAGACAGTGAGGAGCATGAATATGTCTTTCTTCTGCAAATCTGAGCTCTGGGTCAAAGGTTTCGTTTTCTGGCTGAATTGAGCCCTACTGCCAATTCTGAGATGCACTTTGGTCTAACTCCTCAGGGAAAGATCGTACAAGAAAATTGAATCTGTTTTTTTGCTTTTTAGACCGTGAGGAGCATGAATATGTCTTTCTTCTGCAAATCTGAGCTCTGGGTCAAAAGTTTCCTTTTCTAGCTGAATTGAGCTCTAGTGCCAATTCAAAAATGCACTTTGGTCTAACTCCTCTGGGAAAGCTCGTACTTGAAAATTGAATCTGTTTTTGTGCTTTTCAGACCATGAGGAGCATGAATATGTGTTTCTTCTGCAAATCTGAGCTCTGGGTGAAGAGTTTCCTTTTCTGGCTGAATTGAGCCCTACTGCCAATTCTGAGATGCACTTTGGTCTAACTCCTCAGGGAGAGCTCCTACTTGAAAACTGAATCTGTTTTTGTGCTTTTCAGACCGTGAGAAGCATGAATATGTGTTTCTTCTGCAAATCGGAGTTCTGGGTGAAAAGTTTCCTTTTCTGCTGAATTGAGCCCTACTGCCAATTCTGAGATGCACTTTGGTCTAACTCCTCAGGGAAAGCTCGTACTTGAAAATTGAAGGCGTTTTTTTTCTTTTCAGACCGTGAGGAACAAGAATATGTGTTTCTTCTGCAAATCTGAGCTCTGGGACAAAAGTTTCCTTTTCTAGCTGAATTGAGCTCTAGTGCCAATTCTGAGATGCACTTTGGTCTAACTCCTCAGGGAAAGCTCAAACTTGAAAACTGAATCTGTTTTTGTGCTTTTCAGACCGTAAGAAGCATGAATATGTGGTTTCTTCTGCAAATCTGAGCTCTGGGTGAAGAGTTTCCTTTTCTGGCTGAATTGAGCTCTAGTGCCAATTCAAAAATGCACTTTGGTCTAACTCCTCAGGGAAAGCTCGTACTTGGAAACTGAATCTATTTTTGTGCTTTTCAGACCGTGAGAAGCCTGAATATGTCTTTCTTCTGCAAATCTGAGCTCTGGGTCAAAAGTTTCCTTCTCTAGCTGAATTGAGCTCTAGTGCCAATTCTGAAATACACTTTGGTCTAACTCCTCAGGGAAAGCTCGTACTTGAAGACTGAATCTCTTTTTGTGCTTTTCAGACCGTGAGAAGCATGAATATGTGTTTCTTCTGTAAATCTGAGCTCTGGGTGAAGAGTTTCCTTTTCTGGCTGAATTGAGCCCTACTGCCAATTCTGAGATGCACTTTGGTCTAACTCCTCAGGGAAAGCTCGTACTTGAAAATTGAATCTGTTTTTGTGCTTTTCAGACCGTGAGAAGCATGAATATGTGTTTCTTCTGCAAATCTGAGCTCTGGGTGAAGAGTTTCCTTTTCTGGCTGAATTGAGCCCTACTGCCAATTCTGAGATGCACTTTGGTCTAACTCCTCAGGGAAAGCTCATACTTGAAAATTGAATCTGTTTTTGTGCTTTTCAGACCGTGAGAAAGCATGAATATGTGTTTCTTCTGCAAATCTGAGCTCTGGGTGAAGAGTTTCCTTTTCTGGCTGAATTGAGCCCTACTGCCAATTCTGAGATGCACTTTGGTCTAACACCTCAGGGAAAGCTCGTACTTGAAAATTGAATCTGTTTTTGTGCTTTTCAGACCGTGAGGAGCAAGAATATGTGTTTCTCCTGTAAATCTGAGCTCTGGGTAAAATGTTTCGTTTTCTGGCTGAATTGAGCCCTACTGCCAATTCTGAGATGCACTTTGATCTAACTCCTCAGGGAAAGCTCGTACTTGAAACTGAATCTGTTTTTGTGCTTTTCAGACCATGAGGAGCATGAATATGTCTTTCTTCTGCAAATCTGAGCTCTGGGTCAGAAGTTTCCTTCGCTAGCTGAATTGAGCTCTAGTGCCAATTCTGAAATGCACTTTGGTCTAACTCCTAAGGGAAAGCTCGTACTTGAAAACTGAATCTGTTTTTGTGCTTTTCAGACCGTGAGAAGCATGAATATGTGTTTCTTCTGTAAATCTGAGCTCTGGTGAAGAGTTTCCTTTTCTGGCTGAATTGAGCCCTACTGCTAATTCTGAGATGCACTTTGGTCTAACTCCTCAGGGAAAGCTCGTACTTGAAAATTGAATCTGTTTTTGTGCTTTTCAGACAGTGAGGAGCATGAATATGTCTTTCTTCTGCAAATCTGAGCTCTGGGTCAAAGGTTTCGTTTTCTGGCTGAATTGAGCCCTACTGCCAATTCTGAGATGCACTTTGGTCTAACTCCTCAGGGAAAGCTCGTACAAGAAAATTGAATCTGTTTTTGTGCTTTTCAGACCGTGAGGAGCATGAATATGTCTTTCTTCTGCAAATCTGAGCTCTGGGTCAAAAGTTTCCTTTTCTAGCTGAATTGAGCTCTAGTGCCAATTCTAAAATGCACTTTGGTCTAACTCCTGAGGGAAAGCTCGTACTTGAAAACTGAATCTGTTTTTGTGCTTTTCAGACCGTGAGGAGCATGAATATGTCTTTCTTCTGCAAATCTGAGCTCTGGGTCAAAAGTTTCCTTTTCTAGCTGAATTGAGCTCTAGTGCCAATTCTAAAATGCACTTTGGTCTAACTCCTGAGGGAAAGCTCGTACTAGAAAACTGAATCTGTTTTTGTGCTTTTCAGACCGTGAGAAGCCTGAATATGTCTTTCTTCTGCAAATCTGAGCTCTGGGTCAAAAGTTTCCTTCTCTAGCTGAATTGAGCTCTAGTGCCAATTCTGAAATGCACTTTGGTCTAACTCCTCAGGGAAAGCTCGTACTTGAAAACTGAATCTCTTTTTGTGCTTTTCAGACTGTGAGAAGCATGAATATGTGTTTCTTCTGTAAATCTGAGCTCTGGGTGAAGAGTTTCCTTTTCTGGCTGAATTGAGCCCTACTGCCAATTCTGAGATGCACTTTGGTCTAACTCCTCAGGGAAAGCTCGTACTTGAAAACTGAATCTGTTTTTGTGCTTTTCAGACCGTGAGGAGCATGAATATGTGTTTCTTCTGTAAATCTGAGCTCTGGGTGAAGAGTTTCCTTTTCTGGCTGAATTGAGCCCTACTGCCAATTCTGAGATGCACTTTGGTCTAACTCCTCAGGGAAAGCTCGTACTTGAAAATTGAATCTGTTTTTGTGCTTTTCAGACAGTGAGGAGCATGAATATGTCTTTCTTCTGCAAATCTGAGCTCTGATTCAAAAGTTTCATTTTCTAGCTCAATTGAGCCCTACTGCCAATTCTGAGATGCACTTTGGTCTAACTCCTCAGGGAAAGCTCGTACAAGAAAATTGAATCTGTTTTTCTGCTTTTCAGACCGTGAGGAGCAGGAAAATGTGTTTCTTCTGCAAATCTGAGCTCTGGGTGAAGAGTTTCCTTTTCTGGCTGAATTGAGCCCTACTGCCATTTCTGAGATGCACTTTGGTCTAACTCCTCAGGGAACGATCGTACAAGAAAATTGAATCTGTTTTTGTGCTTTTCAGACCGTGAGGAGCATGAATATGTCTTTCTTCTGCAAATCTGAGCTCTGGGTCAAAAGTTTCCTTTTCTAGCTGAATTGAGCTCTAGTGCCAATTCAAAAATGCACTTTGGTCTAACTCCTCCGGGGAAGCTCGTAGTTGAAAATTGAAGGCGTTTTTGTGCTTTTCAGACGGTGAGGAGCATGAATATGTGTTTCTTCTGCAAAATCTGAGCTCTGGGTCAAAAGTTTCGTTTTCTGGCTGAATTGAGCCCTACTGCCATTTCTGAGAACCACTTTGGTCTAACTCCTCAGGGAGAGCTCGTACTTGAAAGTTGAATCTGTTTTTGGTGCCTTTCAGATAGTGAGGAGCATGAATATGAGTTTCTTCTGCAAATCTGAGCTCTGGGTCAAAAGTTACCTTTTCTGGCTGAATTGAGCCCTACTGCTAATACTGAGATGCACTTTGGTCTAACTCCTCCGGGGAAGCTCGTAGTTCAAAATTGAAGGCGTTTTTCTGCTTTTCAGACAGTGAGGAGAATGAATATGTGTTTCTTCTGTAAATCTGAGCTCTGTGTCAAAAGTTACGTTTTCTGGCTGAATTGAGCCCTACTGCCATTTCTGAGAACCACTTTGGTCTAACTCCTCAGGGAGAGCTCGTACTTGAAAGTTGAATCTGTTTTTGTGCTTTTCAGACAGTGAGGAGCATGAATATGTGTTTCTTCTGCAAATCTGACCTCTGGGTCAAAAGTTACGTTTTCTGGCTGAATTGAGCCCTACTGCCATTTCTGAGATACACTTTGATCTAACTCCTTAGGGAAAGCTCGTACTTGAAAGTTGAATCTGTTTTTGTGCTTTTCAGACCGTGAGGAGCATGAATATGTGTTTCTTCTACAAATCTGAGCTCTGTGTCAAAAGTTAACTTTTCTGGCTGAACTGAGCCGTACTGCCAATTCTGAGAAGCACTTTGGTCTAACTCCTCAGGGAAAGCTCGTACTTGAAAGTTGAATCTGTTTTTGTGCTTTTCAGACCGTGAGGAGCATGAATATGTGTTTCTTCTACAAATCTGAGCTCTGTGTCAAAAGTTAACTTTTCTGGCTGAACTGAGCCGTACTGCCAATTCTGAGAAGCACTTTGGTCTAACTCCTCAGGGAAAGCTCGTACTTGAAAGTTGAATCTGTTTTTGTGCTTTTCAGACCGTGAGGAGCATGAATATGTGTTTCTTCTACAAATCTGAGCTCTGTGTCAAAGTTAACTTTTCTGGCTGAACTGAGCCGTACTGTCAATTCTGAAATGCACTTTCGTCTAACTCCTCAGGGAAAGCTCGTACTTGAAAGTTGAATCTGTTTTTGTGCTTTTCAGACCGTGAGGAGCATGAATATGTGTTTCTTCTGCAAATGTGAGCTCTGTGTCAAAAGTTACGTTTTCTGGCTGAATTGAGCCCTTCTGCCATTTCTGAGATTCACTTTGGTCTAACTCCTCAGGGAAAGCTCGTACTTGAAAATTATAGATGTTTTTGTGCTTTTCAGACCGTGAGGAGTATGAATATGTGTTTCTTCTGCAAATCTGAGCTCTGTGTCAAAAGTTTTGTATTCTGGCTGAATTGAGCCCTACTGCTAATACTGAGATGCACTTTGGTCTAACTCCTCCGGGGAAGCTCGTAGTTGAAAATTGAAGGCGTTTTTGTTCTTTTCAGACCGTGAGGAGCATGAATATGTGTTTCTTCTGCAAATCTGAGCTCTGGGTCAAAAGTTACCTTTTCTGGCTGAATTGAGCCCTACTGCCATTTCTGAGATTCACTTTGGTCTAACTCCTCAGGGAAAGCTCGTACTTGAAATTGAAGGCGTTTTTGTGCTTTTCAGACAGTGAGGAGAATGAATATGTGTTTCTTCTGCAAATGTGAGCTCTGGGTCAGAAGTTTCGTTTTCTGGCTGAATTGAGCCCTACTGCCATTTCTGAGATGCACTTTGGTCTAACTCCTCAGGGAAAGCTCGTACTTGATAATTCAAGGCGTTTTTGTGCTTTTCAGACGGTGAGGAGCATGAATATGTGTTTCTTCTGCAAATCTGAGCTCTGCGTCAAAAGTTAACTTTTCTCGCTGAATTGAGCCCTACTGCCCATTCTGAGATGCACTTTGTTCTAACTCCTCAGGGAAAGCTCGTACTTGAAAATTATAGATGTTTTTGTGCTTTTCAGACCGTGAGGAGCATGAATATGTGTTTCTTCTGCAAATCTGACCTCTGGGTCAAAAGTTACATTTTCTGGCTGAATTGAGCCCTACTGCCCATTCTGAGAAGCACTTTGGTTAACTCCTCAGGGACAGCTCGTACTTGAAAGTTGAATCTGTTTTTGTGCTTTTCTGACCGTGAGGAGCATGAATATGTGTTTCTTCTGCAAATCTGACCTCTGGGTCAAAAGTTACATTTTCTGGCTGAATTGAGCCCTACTGCCCATTCTGAGAAGCACTTTGGTCTAACTCCTCAGGGAAAGCTCGTACTTGAAAGTTGAATCTGTTTTTGTGCTTTTCAGACCGTGAGGAGCATGAATATGTGTTTCTTCCACAAATCTGAGCTCTGTGTCAAAAGTTACGTTTTCTGGCTGAATTGAGCCCTTCTGCCATTTCTGAGATTCACTTTGGTCTAACTCCTCAGGGAAAGCTCGTACTTGAAAATTATAGATGTTTTTGTGCTTTTCAGACCGTGAGGAGTATGAATATGTGTTTCTTCTGCAAATCTGAGCTCTGTGTCAAAAGTTTTGTATTCTGGCTGAATTGAGCCCTACTGCTAATACTGAGATGCACTTTGGTCTAACTCCTCCGGGGAAGCTCGTAGTTGAAAATTGAAGGCGTTTTTGTTCTTTTCAGACCGTGAGGAGCATGAATATGTGTTTCTTCTGCAAATCTGAGCTCTGGGTCAAAAGTTACCTTTTCTGGCTGAATTGAGCCCTACTGCCATTTCTGAGATTCACTTTGGTCTAACTCCTCAGGGAAAGCTCGTACTTGAAAATTGAAGGCGTTTTTGTGCTTTTCAGACAGTGAGGAGAATGAATATGTGTTTCTTCTGCAAATGTGAGCTCTGGGTCAGAAGTTTCGTTTTCTGGCTGAATTGAGCCCTACTGCCATTTCTGAGATGCACTTTGGTCTAACTCCTCAGGGAAAGCTCGTACTTGATAATTCAAGGCGTTTTTGTGCTTTTCAGACGGTGAGGAGCATGAATATGTGTTTCTTCTGCAAATCTGAGCTCTGCGTCAAAAGTTAACTTTTCTCGCTGAATTGAGCCCTACTGCCCATTCTGAGATGCACTTTGTTCTAACTCCTCAGGGAAAGCTCGTACTTGAAAATTATAGATGTTTTTGTGCTTTTCAGACCGTGAGGAGCATGAATATGTGTTTCTTCTGCAAATCTGACCTCTGGGTCAAAAGTTACATTTTCTGGCTGAATTGAGCCCTACTGCCCATTCTGAGAAGCACTTTGGTTAACTCCTCAGGGACAGCTCGTACTTGAAAGTTGAATCTGTTTTTGTGCTTTTCTGACCGTGAGGAGCATGAATATGTGTTTCTTCTGCAAATCTGACCTCTGGGTCAAAAGTTACATTTTCTGGCTGAATTGAGCCCTACTGCCCATTCTGAGAAGCACTTTGGTCTAACTCCTCAGGGAAAGCTCGTACTTGAAAGTTGAATCTGTTTTTGTGCTTTTCAGACCGTGAGGAGCATGAATATGTGTTTCTTCCACAAATCTGAGCTCTGTGTCAAAAGTTAACTTTTCTGGCTGAACTGGGCCATACTGTCAATTCTGAAATGCACTTTCGTCTAACTCCTCAGGGAAAGCTCGTACTTGAAAGTTGAATCTGTTTTTGTGCCTTTCAGACAGTGAGGAGCATGAATATGTGTTTCTTCTGCAAATCTGAGCTCTGGGTCAAAAGTTACCTTTTCTGGCTGAATTGAGCCCTACTGCCATTTCTGAGATTCACTTTGGTCTAACTCCTCAGGGAAAGCTCGTACTTGAAAATTATAGATGTTTTTGTGCTTTTCAGACCGTGAGGAGTATGAATATGTGTTTCTTCTGCAAATCTGAGCTCTGTGTCAAAAGTTTTGTTTTCTGGCTGAATTGAGTCCTACTGCTATTACTGAGATGCACTTTGGTCTAACTCCTCAGGGAAAGCTCGTACTTGAAAGTTGAATCTGTTTTTGTGCTTTTCAGACCGTGAGGAGCATGAATATGTGTTTCTTCTACAAATCTGACCTCTGTGTCAAAAGTTAACTTTTCTGGCTGAACTGAGCCGTACTGTCAATTCTGAAATGCACTTTCGTCTAACTCCTCAGGGAAAGCTCGTACTTGAAAGTTGAATCTGTTTTTGTACTTTTCAGACCGTGAGGAGCATGAATATGTGTTTCTTCTGGAAATCTGACCTCTGGGTCAAAAGTTACATTTTCTGGCTGAATTGAGCCCTACTGCCCATTCTGAGAAGCACTTTGGTCTAACTCCTCAGGGACAGCTCGTACTTGAAAGTTGAATCTGTTTTTGTGCCTTTCAGACAGTGAGGAGCATGAATATGTGTTTCTTCTGCAAATCTGAGCTCTGGGTCAAAAGTTACCTTTTCTGGCTGAATTGAGCCCTACTGCCATTTCTGAGATTCACTTTGGTCTAACTCCTCAGGGAAAGCTCGTACTTGAAAATTATAGATGTTTTTGTGCTTTTCAGACCGTGAGGAGTATGAATATGTGTTTCTTCTGCAAATCTGAGCTCTGTGTCAAAAGTTTTGTTTTCTGGCTGAATTGAGCCCTACTGCTAATACTGAGATGCACTTTGGTCTAACTCCTCCGGGGAAGCTCGTAGTTGAAAATTGAAGGCGTTTTTGTGCTTTTCAGACAGTGAGGAGAATGAATATGTGTTTCTTCTGTAATTCTGAGCTCTGTGTCAAAAGTTACGTTTTCTGGCTGAATTGAGCCCTACTGCCATTTCTGAGAACCACTTTGGTCTAACTCCTCAGGGAGAGCTCGTACTTGAAAGTTGAATCTGTTTTTGTGCTTTTCAGACAGTGAGGAGCATGAATATGTGTTTCTTCTGCAAATCTGACCTCTGGGTCAAAAGTTACGTTTTCTGGCTGAATTGAGCCCTACTGCCATTTCTGAGATACACTTTGGTCTAACTCCTTAGGGAAAGCTCGTACTTGAAAGTTGAATCTGTTTTTGTGCTTTTCAGACCGTGAGGAGCATGAATATGTGTTTCTTCTACAAATGTGAGCTCTGTGTCAAAAGTTTCGTTTTCTGGCTGAATTGAGCCCTACTGCCAATACTGAGATGCACTTTCGTCTAACTCCTCAGGGAAAGCTCGTACTTGAAAGTTGAATCTGTTTTTGTGCTTTTCAGACCGTGAGGAGCATGAATATGTGTTTCTTCTGCAAATCTGACCTCTGGGTCAAAAGTTACATTTTCTGGCTGAATTGAGCCCTACTGCCCATTCTGAGAAGCACTTTGGTCTAACTCCTCAGGGAAAGCTCGTACTTGAAAGTTGAATCTGTTTTTGTGCCTTTCAGACAGTGAGGAGCATGAATATTGTGTTTCTTCTGCAAATCTGAGCTCTGGGTCAAAAGTTACCTTTTCTGGCTGAATTGAGCCTACTGCCATTTCTGAGATTCACTTTGGTCTAACTCCTCAGGGAAAGCTCGTACTTGAAAATTATAGATGTTTTTGTGCTTTTCAGACAGTGAGGAGAATGAATATGTGTTTCTTCTGTAATTCTGAGCTCTGTGTCAAAAGTTACGTTTTCTGGCTGAATTGAGCCCTACTGCCATTTCTGAGAACCACTTTGGTCTAACTCCTCAGGGAGAGCTCGTACTTGAAAGTTGAATCTGTTTTTGTGCTTTTCAGACAGTGAGGAGCATGAATATGTGTTTCTTCTGCAAATCTGACCTCTGGGTCAAAAGTTACGTTTTCTGGCTGAATTGAGCCCTACTGCCATTTCTGAGATACACTTTGGTCTAACTCCTTAGGGAAAGCTCGTACTTGAAAGTTGAATCTGTTTTTGTGCTTTTCAGACCGTGAGGAGCATGAATATGTGTTTCTTCTACAAATGTGAGCTCTGTGTCAAAAGTTTCGTTTTCTGGCTGAATTGAGCCCTACTGCCAATACTGAGATGCACTTTCGTCTAACTCCTCAGGGAAAGCTCGTACTTGAAAGTTGAATCTGTTTTTGTGCTTTTCAGACCGTGAGGAGCATGAATATGTGTTTCTTCTGCAAATCTGACCTCTGGGTCAAAAGTTACATTTTCTGGCTGAATTGAGCCCTACTGCCCATTCTGAGAAGCACTTTGGTCTAACTCCTCAGGGAAAGCTCGTACTTGAAAATGATAGATGGTTTTGTGCTTTTCAGAACGTGAGGAGTATGAATATGTGTTTCTTCTGCAAATCTGAGCTCTGTGTCAAAAGTTTTGTTTTCTGGCTGAATTGAGCCCTACTGCTAATACTGAGATGCACTTTGGTCTAACTCCTCCGGGGAAGCTCGTAGTTGAAAATCGAAGGCGTTTTTGTGCTTTTCAGACGGTGAGGAGAATGAATATGTGTTTCTTCTGTAAATCTGAGCTCTGTGTCAAAAGTTACGTTTTCTGGCTGAATTGAGCCCTACTGCCAATACTGAGATGCACTTTCGTCTAACTCCTCAGGGAAAGCTCGTACTTGAAAGTTGAATCTGTTTTTGTGCTTTTCAGACCGTGAGGAGCATGAATATGTGTTTCTTCTGCAAATCTGACCTCTGGGTCAAAAGTTACATTTTCTGGCTGAATTGAGCCCTACTGCCCATTCTGAGAAGCACTTTGGTCTAACTCCTCAGGGAAAGCTCGTACTTGAAAGTTGAATCTGTTTTTGTGCCTTTCAGACAGTGAGGAGCATGAATATGTGTTTCTTCTGCAAATCTGAGCTCTGGGTCAAAAGTTACCTTTTCTGGCTGAATTGAGCCTACTGCCATTTCTGAGATTCACTTTGGTCTAACTCCTCAGGGAAAGCTCGTACTTGAAAATTATAGATGTTTTTGTGCTTTTCAGACCGTGAGGAGTATGAATATGTGTTTCTTCTGCAAATCTGAGCTCTGTGTCAAAAGTTTTGTTTTCTGGCTGAATTGAGCCCTACTGCTAATAATGAGATGCTCTTTGGTCTAACTCCTCCGGGGAAGCTCGTAGTTGAAAATTGAAGGCGTTTTTGTTCTTTTCAGACAGTGAGGAGCATGAATATGTGTTTCTTCTGCAAATCTGAGCTCTGGGTCAAAAGTTACCTTTTCTGGCTGAATTGAGCCCTACTGCCATTTCTGAGATTCACTTTGGTCTAACTCCTCAGGGAAAGCTCGTACTTGAAAATTATAGATGGTTTTGTGCTTTTCAGACCGTGAGGAGTATGAATATGTGTTTCTTCTGCAAATCTGAGCTCTGTGTCAAAAGTTTTGTTTTCTGGCTGAATTGAGCCCTACTGCTAATACTGAGATGCACTTTGGTCTAACTCCTCCGGGGAAGCTCGTAGTTGAAAATCGAAGGCGTTTTTGTGCTTTTCAGACGGTGAGGAGAATGAATATGTGTTTCTTCTGTAAATCTGAGCTCTGTGTCAAAAGTTACGTTTTCTGGCTGAATTGAGCCCTACTGCCATTTCTGAGAACCACTTTGGTCTAACTCCTCAGGGAGAGCTCGTACTTGAAAGTTGAATCTGTTTTTGTGCTTTTCAGACAGTGAGGAGCATGAATATGTGTTTCTTCTGCAAATCTGAGCTCTGTGTCAAAAGTTTTGTTTTCTGGCTGAATTGAGCCCTACTGCTAATACTGAGATGCACTTTGGTCTAACTCCTCCGGGGAAGCTCGTAGTTGAAAATCGAAGGCGTTTTTGTGCTTTTCAGACGGTGAGGAGCATGAATATGTGTTTCTTCTGCAAATCTGAGCTCTGGGTCAAAAGTTTCGTTTTCTGGCTGAATTGAGCCCTACTGCCATTTCTGAGAACCACTTTGGTCTAACTCCTCAGGGAGAGCTCGTACTTGAAAGTTGAATCTGTTTTTGTGCCTTTCAGACAGTGAGGAGCATGAATATGTGTTTCTTCTGCAAATCTGAGCTCTGGGTCAAAAGTTACCTTTTCTGGCTGAATTGAGCCCTACTGCTAAAACTGAGATGCACTTTGGTCTAACTCCTCCGGGGAAGCTCGTAGTTGAAAATCGAAGGCGTTTTTGTGCTTTTCAGACAGTGAGGAGAATGAATATGTGTTTCTTCTGTAAATCTGAGCTCTGTGTCAAAAGTTACGTTTTCTGGCTGAATTGAGCCCTACTGCCATTTCTGAGAACCACTTTCGTCTAACTCCTCAGGGAGAGCTCGTACTTGAAAGTTGAATCTGTTTTTGTGCTTTTCAGACAGTGAGGAGCATGAATATGTGTTTCTTCTACAAATCTGACCTCTGGGTCAAAAGTTACGTTTTCTGGCTGAATTGAGCCCTACTGCCATTTCTGAGATACACTTTGGTCTAACTCCTTAGGGAAAGCTCGTACTTGAAAGTTGAATCTGTTTTTGTGCTTTTCAGACCGTGAGGAGCATGAATATGTGTTTCTTCTAAAAATCTGAGCTCTGTGTCAAAAGTTAACTTTTCTGGCTGAACTGAGCCGTACTGTCAATTCTGAAATGCACTTTCGTCTAACTCCTCAGGGAAAGCTCGTACTTGAAAGTTGAATCTGTTTTTGTCCTTTTCAGACCGTGAGGAGCATGAATATGTGTTTCTTCTGCAAATGTGAGCTCTGTGTCAAAAGTTACGTTTTCTGGCTGAATTGAGCCCTACTGCCATTTCTGAGATACACTTTGGTCTAACTCCTCAGGGAAAGCTCATACTTGAAAATTGAAGGCGTTTTTGTGCTTTTCAGACAGTGAGGAGTATGAATATGTGTTTCTTCTGCAAATCTGAGCTCTGTGTCAAAAGTTTTGTTTTCTGGCTGAATTGAGCCCTACTGCTAATACTGAGATGCACTTTGGTCTAACTCCTCCGGGGAAGCTCGTAGTTGAAAATTGAAGGCGTTTTTGTGCTTTTCAGACAGTGAGGAGAATGAATATGTGTTTCTTCTGCA
>NW_027257047.1:55000-60403 GCF_029215685.1 Pituophis catenifer annectens | reverse complement strand
AAGGAAACAATGAATGAAAGAAAGAAAAGAAAAGGGAGGGTTGTTTTCATTTCCAATTTTTTCAGGGGCCCCGATTATTTTGAAAACCAAGGCTAATTACCACCATAACTACAATCCTCCTTTTAGCTTATTCCTTCCCTTTTTCACCACCCACCCATATAAAGGCAGAAAATAAAAGTTCAGGCCGTTGAAGAATATACACAGCTCTGAAAACCAGGCTGCACTCAAAATAAGCAAGCCGTCAAGCTAAGGCGAAAGATCTGTTTGTATCTGCCCTTCGCCTCTCTCTCTCTCTCTCTCTGCCTTGAAGCTCCGGGTCTCTCCCTCCGTCTCCCTTAATGTATTATTTTGAGGGTAAAGTTGAACAGGTCAAAGGAAAATAATCAGCTTCTCTGCCTCATTCTGGAGTCTGAAAGGAGCCAGTTTAGAGATCTGCCTAGATTTGTGTTGTAATTCACTTAACAAAATAACTTAAGACCAAAAAGAGAGAGAGGAGGGGGGGAGAGACTTGGATTCTAGAAACGTAGCCACCTTCTTTCTTGTTACAATAATTATATATTATATTATATTCTGAGTGGGGGGAATCGCCTATGTCTAAAAAACCTCCCTAGCTAAGTGCAAATACTTACAAGGAAGTGTGAGAGCCAGCTCGGTGTAGTAGTTGAAGACTGGCAAGATAGAAAACCGGGGGGGGGGGGACTGTGAGTTCTAGTCCCGTCCTAGGTGCCAAACCAAGCTTGGGCCAGTCACTTTCTCTCGCCCCTAGAAAAGAGGCAATGGCGAATCCCTTCTTGAGTTGCCAAGAAAATTGCACTGGATGGAAGTGAATGGAATGGGGGAAGGAAGTATGAAATCCATTCGACAGATTCCCTATTTAGAGAAGCACCATTGTGGTTACAATTGCACCCACCCAGATTTGGTGAGGCTTACTCCCGTGTTAAGACTCCTTGAACTGAAAGGCTTAGGTGGCCCCAAGCTAAATAGCCATCCAAAAGTAAAAAAAAGTCCCTACTCCTACCCTAAAAACTATGCTATAGAGCACTGCACATCAGAACAACTAGACACAAGAACAGTTTTTTCCCCCCGAATGCCATCACTCTGCTAAACAAATAATTCCCTCAACACTGTGAATATTCACTAAGTCTGCACTACTATTAATCTTCTCATCGTTCCTATCACCCATCTCCTCCCACTTATGACTGCATGACTGTAACTTTGCTGTTTGTATCCTTACGATTTATATTGATATTGTTTCCTGATTGCTTATTTGTACCCTATGACTATCATTAAGTGTTGTACCTTATGATTCTTGATGAATGTATCTTTTCTTTTATGTACACTGAGAGCATATGCACCAAAGACAAATTCCTTGTATGTCCAATCACACTTGGCCAATAAAAATTCTATTCTATTCTATTCTATTCTATTCTGTTCTGTTCTGTTCTGTTCTGTTCTGTTCTGTTCTGTTCCTCTATGACACCGCCCAGAGCCCCTCTGTGAAGGAGATGGGCAGTTAAGAACCTTAATATATAAATAAATTAAAATGAATAAAATCATATTCCCAACTTTGCTGGAAGTTTATTGGGGAGGACGGATCCCCAAGTCAGAAGGACTTCTATTTAACCCAAGTGGAGTTTTGAGCTTTGCTTTGTTGTTGTTAGTTTCGTTCCTCCAGGCCTTCCTGTCCTCTACCATCCTCTGGAGTCCATTGAAGCTCAGGCCGACTTCAGTGACTCCATCCAGCCGCCTCGTTCTCTGCCGTCCCCTTCTTCTTCTTTTGCCCTCCATCTTTCCCAGCATTAGGCTCTTCTCCAGGGAGTCCTTCTTTCTCATTAGGTGGCCAAAGGATTTGAGTTTCCTCTTCAGGATCTGGCCTTCTAGAGAGCAGTCAGGGTTGATCTCCTCTAGGCCTGACCGGTTGGATCGCCTTGCCGTCCAAGGGACTCGCAGGAGTGGGTCCAATTTCTGGCACTCCCATGATCTCCTGACCTTCCTTGACTTGTTGTGTATCAAACCACAAACACACCATCCAGGAATTCCAAATTGGACTGTTTGAAAGCAAAGTCCTTGGACTGACCAGGTTTGGGGGGTGTTAATACGTGTCTCTTCCTTACAATGCGGAATGTTGGACTCTTCGAGAAGACAAGATTTCCCACCAGCATTGTCCCTTTCCTGAGTCTGTGGAAAGGTTGAGGCTTCCCACCACATCCCCCCACACCCGGATCACCTGGCACGTAGGAGGTGAAGGCATGGGAGAAAAAAAATAATAATGTGGGGACACAACACCCTGGTTTTTAAGGGGCTCTGAGGTTGGTCTTTTCCCAAGCTTGCCAGACCAACAGCAAAACAGCAGCCTTAGAAATTGGATCACATCTTTTTGGTTTTTTTTTTTTTAGAATAACAGAGTTGGAAGGGACCTTGGAGGTCTTCTAGTCCAACCCCCTGCTTAGGCAGGAAACCCTTCACCACTTCAGACAAATGGTTATCCAACACCATCCTAAAAACTTCCAGTGACTTCGTTGGGCTGCAAACTTAGATCGGCAACTGAACAACTTGAAACTGTCCCTCGCACAAGCCATAAGCTTCGTATAGAACTTACGCCGGAGTCCAAAATTTCTGTTGTTATGTGAGACGTCGGTTAAGTGGGGTTTGCCCCATTTTACTACCTTCGTTTGTTAAACCAGTAATTGTAGGTTGCTAAATTAGTAACCCAGTTCTTCAGTGAATCTGGTTGACTTTGCTTGTCAGAAGGGGATCACGTGACCTTGGGACACGGCAACGGTGGTGGTTCATAAATATGAAGCACCTGAGATTTTGATCACCTGATCATGGGGACGCTGCAAAGTTCTCGTAACTCTGAAAAAAGGATCATAATAAGTCTTTTTTTCCAGGGCCTTTGTAACTTTAAAGGGTCACCAAATGAACTGTTGAGTGTAAAATAGAATCTCTTAGTAGTAAAATAGAATAGAATTTTTTATTGGCCAAGTGTGATTGGACACACAAGGAATTTGTCTTTGGTGCATATGAATAGAAAATAGAGTAGAGTAGAGTAGAGTAGAGTAGAGTAGAATAGAATAGAATAGAATAGAATAGAATAGAATAGAATAGAATAGAATAGAATAGAATAGAATAGAATAAATATTGGAGAATAGAGTAGAGTAGAGTAGAGTAGAATAGAATAGAATAGAATAGAATAGAATAGAATAGAATAGAATAAATATTGGAGAATAGAGTAGAGTAGAGTAGAGTAGAGTAGAGTAGAGTAGAGTAGAGTAGAGTAGAATAGAATAGAATAGAATAGAATAGAATAGAATAGAATAGAATAGAATAGAATAGAATAGAATTTTTTATTGGCCAAGTGATTGGACACACAAGGAATTTGTCTTTGGTGCATATGAATAGAAAATAGAATAGAGTAGAGTAGAGTAGAGTAGAGTAGAGTAGAGTAGAGTAGAGTAGAGTAGAGTAGAGTAGAGTAGAGTAGAATAGAATAGAATAGAATAGAATAGAATAGAATAGAATAGAATAGAATAGAATTCTTTTATTGGTCAAGTGTGATTGGACACACAAGGAATTTGTCTTTGGTGCATACGCTTTCAGTGTACATAAGGAAAAAAAATAATATATTCCTCAAGAATCATAAGGTGCACCACTTAATGATAGTCATAGGGTACAAATAAGCAATCAAATCATACTAGGGAACAGTAAAAACAATATAAGTTGTAAAGGTACAAGCAACATGGATAGAGCCATAAGTGGGAAGAGATAGGTGCTAGTAAGAATGAGAAGAAGAATAGTATTAGTCTTAGTAGTTAATTTGACTGAATCCTGAAGATGAAACTCAAATCCTTTGGCCACCTAATGAGAAGGAAGGACTCCCGGGAGAAGAGCCTAATGCTGGGAACGATTGAGGACAAAAGAAGAAAGGGACGGCAGAGAATGAGGTGGCTGGATGGAGTCCCTGAAGCAGTTGGTGTGAGCTTCAATGGACTCCAGAGGATGGTAGAGGATAGGAAGGCCTGAAGGAACTTTGTCCATGGGGTTGCGATGGGTCGCACACGACTTCGCAACTAACAACAACAAAGTTAATTTGACAGTGTTGAGGGAATTAGTTGTTTAGCAGAGTGATGGCGTTTGGGGGAAAATCTGTCCTTGTGTCTAGTTGTTCTGGTGTGCAGTGCTCTATAGCCTCGTTTTGAGGGTAGGAGTTGAAACAGTTTATGTCCAGGATGCGAGGGGTCTGTAGATATTTTCCCAGACCTCTTTTTGACTCCTGCAGTATAGATCTTTGCATTTCTGTGAGCTAACCTTTGCACAGATGCAGACAAAGATGTATGCATTTTTTTAATCAAGAGACTGGCTTGGAGATATTTACATACCAACAATTAACTATTTTAAGAATAACTAAACTGTTTTCTGTCTGCAAAAGGCAAATGCACTGCAGCCAAAGGGCACACACACACATATACATACATATATATATATAAACAATTTGCAAACCAATGGAAATTCAAGCTAACTAATCTAGGACATTTTAGGGTGAATTCCTAGATTTCCGCAAGCCTCAATGAAAAGCAGAATTTTCTTTCCCTTTTTTCCTCTTTCTCTCCTCTGGCCTCCTCTTCCCTCCCCAGCCAAATGAACACTTTTTAACATTTTCCCTCCCCTTTTCCGAGAAAACGTCTGGCTGAAAACTCAAAAGCACCTATTACTATTACTATTACTATTACTATTACTATTACTATTACTATTACTATTATTATTATTATTATTATTATTATTATTATTATTATTATTATTATTATTATTATTAAAATAATAATTATATGATTATTTCCTAGAAACAAGTGCAAATACAGCAAAGGTTACGATAATCCTTAAGACAAAATAATTTTAAAAAGGGGGGGAACGTGGAAAAGCTCTAACGCTTTTCCTTCTAGCTGAGTCCAACGTAGAGGTATTGATATTTAATTCTGCCCAAGGAAGATACCAGCATCACGCGGAAAAGAAGGGGGGGGGAGAGAGAGCCGTCAGGGCTAGCTTGCTTTCCCCGTGGTCACAAAATGAAACCCGTGGTCACAAAATGAAACCCGGGCTCGATCCACCCTTCCAGGGTACGTTTGCACCCACTCAACCGTCACGCAAGTACGCGAGAAACGCACGCACGGATGCACTCTAGACGCCTGCCTGCAAATATATCGAATTATGCGTGGCATTTCCACGCAGAGGCCCGCAGGACGTTGTTCCTTAAACGCGCGAAAGGCTGCGATATTTGTTAAGGGGGGGGGGGTGTTCATTCCTCCCTTTCTCCCCCCCCCCTCCCGCCCCGCCCCTCAAATCGGATTCTATACAACCGCAAAACGGGATTCAGTTGCGGGGTGAAACCATGAAAATCCTTACCCC
>NW_027257047.1:17500-52500 GCF_029215685.1 Pituophis catenifer annectens | reverse complement strand
ATCGCAATCCACTAGTTTCTAGGCTTTTTTCAGGCAGCCAACAAGCACCCTGCTGCCATTAGTCTCCCAATGGGCAGCAGAGTGTTTGCTGGCTGCCAGAAAAAAAAAAAACCTAGGAACTAGTGGATTGCGATTTCACTGAATTAGGGCTGCATAAAAATCTTGGTTTATGTAGGAAGAACCTGGCTAAAGAGAAATACACATAAAGGCCTACGAAAAGAAAACAAATATATATATATTTATATATATATGTCTTTTTCTTTTTCGTAGGCTTTTATGTGCATATTCTTTCTAGCCAGGTTTTACCCTACGTAAGCTAAGATGTTCCAGAGCCCTAGTTCTGTGAAATCTCATTCACAAGTTTCTGGGCTTTTTGTATCTTGCTGAAAAGCAACAACTTTTATATATATACAATGTATATATACAATATATACAATGGGACCAAGGCCTAATATATATGTATATATTTATTGGAGGCCTCCAATAAATATATACATATATATTAGGCCTTGGTCCCATTGTGGTATCCATGGGAAGAATTCCCATCACAAGGCCTTTATTCGGTGCCCCCGCCTCCCACCCAACTTGGATAAAGAGAGAAGAATCAGGACAGAATCTTCCACCAATTAAGCAAGAATTCCCCCACTAAGATTTAAGGGATCATCATCACCTTCTATTTATTCTGGACTTTAAAAAAAAATAATAAAAATTAGGGGAACATCACTTTCACTTTCCTTAAAGTGAAGAGTAGCTCCAGCAATGATGGACTTGCGGTTAATCAGCGGGATGAGTTTTTTAAAAAATGCACTGTAAGGTGTTTGGTCTCTCTGTGTGTGTGTGTGTGTGTGAGAGTAAAATATCCATTAAAAAACAAAACAAAATCCATTGATTTCTTTTCACTGCCTTCAAGTCAAGTGCTTTATTCTTGGCGATTGCTCAGATTTTGTAGCGGCAGTTTTTCCGTGTGGAGGGTTTATTTTTTATTTTTATTTAGAAGTGATTGGTTTCTTCCTCCTAAGGCTGAGAGAGAAGGGCTAGCTCGGTGCCTAAGGCGAGACTAGAACTCCTCGTCTCCCAGTTTTTAACTTGGTGCCAAACTGATATAAAATACCCATAACATTCGGCTGACCTTCACCAAGTTGGAATTGTTTCTCTTCAAAAGTATTTAATTTTGGATGCCCCTCTCCCCAGTGGATTGGCAGAAATATTACTGCATAGGTGTGTATTGTGTAAGTGTGTATTGCCTCTATAAATGTTTGTGCTTATATATTTCAAACAATTCTCATATTCAATGGGAAATCATCCCAACTTTCTGTCTGTCTGTCTGTCTCTCTCCCTCCCTCCCTCTCCCCCTCTCTCATCTGTATGTATAGGGGTGCTTGTGTATGTGAGAGAGACACACAGTGAGAAATACTGAAAACTTTACAAGAAAGAATGAAGCTTCAGTCCAGATAAATATGCTCAGATGGAACGTATAGAATTTTTCCCCCCTAAATAACTATATCTTTTTTTTTAAATTTAAAGTGACCAACACAACACAACTCTCAACCCCAGCCTCCAAGATTCTTTACATTTAACTCTTCTTAAATTTAATTCTTCTTTACATTCTTTAAATTCTTTCTTTCTTTCTTTCTTTCTTTCTTTCTTTCTTTCTTTCTTTCTTTCTTTCTTTCTTTCTTTCTTTCTTTCTTTCTTTCTTTCTTTCTTGTTAGCGAAAAATAAATAAATAAAAATCTGCCAGGCCGGTGGTTAAGCTAAGCGGGGTTTAAGATGAACCCCGAACAACTGAAAATAACCACCGCCAAAGAAAATATACAAGATTTCCTCCTGCCCCTTCCCTCTACTTGTAGGCACACGACTTTTTGGAGTAAATAGATCTCAAAAGATTCCCAAAGGGAAAATGAAACCATTTAGAGAATACTTTTTCCCAGCTCCTTTCAGGACACAATTGCAAAGAAGATCGATTTCATTCAGGGTGGCTGAGCACCGGGTGGCATAGAAATTTGTTCAATAGCAAACTGATAAAGAGTTAGGTTAGTCTAGTGCAGTTTAAGGCACCAGGCTAGAAAGCAGGAGTCCTGAGTTCTAATTCTGCTATAGCCATGAAAGATAGCTGGATGGCGTTGGGCCAGTCATACTCTCTCTGTCTCTGTCTCTGTCTCTGTCTCTGTCTCTGTCTCTGTCTCTGTCTCTGTCTCTGTCTGTCTGTCTGTTTCTCTCTGTCTCTCTCTGTCTCTCTCTCTCTTTCTCTCTCTCTTTCTCTCTCTCTCTCTCTCTCTCTCTCTCTCTCTCATCCACCTTGCAGGATTGTTGTTATGGAGCAAATAGGAGGAGGAAGGTGTGTTAGATAAGTCTTCCATTTGAATTTTTCTAAAAAAAATATGTGATTAAAATAAAATAAAATAAAATAAAAATTATCTCCCCCCCCTCTCTCCCTCTCTCTCTCTCTCACTCACACATACACTCCCATATACACACTATCTCAATTCATCTCATAAGGGTTTTTGTGGGGAAAATAGGAGGAGGAAAGCATGTCAGATAAGTCTTCCATTTGAATTTTTCTAAAAAAAGATGCGATTAAAATAAAATAAAATAAAAATTATCTCCCTCCCTCCCTCTCTCTCTCCCTCTCCCTCTCTCACACACACACTCCCATATACACACTATCTCAATTCATCTCATAAGGGTTTTTGTGGGGAAAATAGGAGGAGGAAAGCACGTCAGATAAGTCTTCCATTTGAGTTTTTCTAAAAAATATGCGATTAAAATAAAATAAAATAAAAATTATCTCCTTCCCTCTCTCTCTCCCTCTCCCTGTCTCTCAAACACACTCCCGTATACACACTATCTCAATTAATCTCATAAGGGTTTTTGTGGGGAAAATAGGAGGAGGAACTTGTCTTGGATAACTCCGCTGCCTTGAATTGTTTATAAAAATAATAAAGGCAGAACATAAACAAGCAAGCAAACAAACAGTGGAGCTTTTATTACTCTGGGCCTCACTGTGTAAGGGGATCTTGATTCCTTCCCCTTTATTTTTTTTTTTTTTATCCCTCTCTTCTACTACAATCACACCGTCTGCCCCACCCCCCCCACCCCGGCATTGTCTCGTAAAGCCCCAATCTTATGCGTTAAATGAGTTTAAATTGGGTGTTTTAAATTTTGGGGTTTTAATTTGGGCCGAAATTATTTAATAATTTTAATTACTTTTTAATTGATGTCTGTATATTTTTGTGTTTTGAATAGGCTGTACACTGCCCTGAGTCCTTCGGGAGAAGGGCGGTATAGAGCCTGTAGTACAGTGGACTAAACACTGTTATTAACAACTGCTGCTTGCAATTACTGCAAGTTCGAATCTCACCAAGGCTCAAGGTTGACTCAGCCTTCCATCCTTTCTAAGGTAGGTGAAATGAGGACCCAAATTGTGGGGGCAATAAGATGACTTTGTATAAATATACAAAAGTATGAAGGCTATTGCTTAACGCATTGTAAGCCGCCCTGAGTCTCCGGAGAAGGGCGGCATATAAATTTAAAAAAGCAAAAAGCAAGCAAAGCAAGAAATAAAATGATGATGATGATGATACCCTTTTATGTATTCAATTCGAGGTAGCATTGCATCCCCCTCTCCTCCCCTTTTCCAAAAAAAAAAAGAAAGAAAGAAAAGGCCTTGAAGACATAGTCTGATCAGCGGCCCTGGGGTCCACAAACGAACGGAGATGGCACCCACCAAGTGGCTGCTCTGTTTGTGTTGTTGCCAACAGGGGATGGAGATGAGGAGGGAAATTGGGTTTTTTACGTGGTGAATTTTTAACATTGTAAGCTGCCCCGGGAGCTACCTGTGTGTGAGCTGAGCCAGCCATGTGAATTTTGTTTCACAAATAGATAACACTCCTTGGAGATCACGGCCCTGCGTTGGTGCCACACACGTGTAGTAACTCTGCCTTTTTATGATCCTGTAATCCCGAACATTATTAAAATATTAAATTCTGGTTGAAGTCCATGGGCTGTGGGTTTAGTTGAGTGAGTTCAATTGAATGGCTTTTTCAAGATGTTTGAACTTCAGATTAAGGAGGAATAAGGTTGGGTGGGTTGTCTTGTTTTATTAGTTTATTATTTTTTTTATTAGTTTGATTTATATGCCGCCCTTCTCCGGAGACTCAGGGCGGCTTACAATGCGTTAAGCAATAGCCTTCATACTTTTATATATACCTGTTTAATAGGGCTTCCCCCCACCGAGCGGTGTTCTTTTTTATACAAAGTCAGTTTATTGCCCCCACAAACCGGGTCCTCATTTTACCTACCTCGAAAGGATGGAAGGCTGAATCAACCTTGAGCCTGGTGAAATTTGAACTCGCAGTAATTGCAGGCAGCTGGCAGCTAAATACTACTTTAACAATAGTTTAGTCCACTGCACCACCAGGCTCCTTTTAATTGTATTTATAAAATTGAATGGCCAGATATAAGAAACAACTACAAACTTGGAAAATGACCTTCCTCCCTATTAAACGGCAGTAGGAGGGCAAGAAGTAATCTCACAAAGTTGTGATCAGCAGCCCTATTTCATTTTTCTATGAAGTTGTTCCTGGCTGAGTAGAAGAACTGATAGATAGCAACAACTAGCAAATAACGCCAGAGTATCTTAATTTTTATTTGATCATCTGTCCCTATTTTTATTTTTTTTTATTTTTTTTAAAGAGACTTCTTGAAATTGATGGGAATGTCAAGTAAGTGGGCCATCACATACTTGAAAATATCCATATATAAATAGATTGGTGAATTGTTTACTCCAGGCATAAATTCTGAGCATTGAAAGGAATTTTGAACCAACCTATTTTCAGTTTGATCTTGAACTCGGGATCCCAAGTGACTTCAAAACACTGAGAGAAATTTAACTGGAATTTAACCAAAATTTTATTCCGAAGCATTTCATGTATCAAAGTTTCTTTGATGTAAAAGGAATGTAACCAGAGCTATCCAACATTTTATTTGATGTATTAGTTTATTGGCTGCTTCCTTCCTGTTCAAATAACTTCTTGAACAATAAAAACTGAATTATTGTTCGATCTCCAAAATAGCTGATAAATGTGAACGTTATCTGTAAATCAGGGGGGCAAATTGAGGAAAATTATTAGCTATACTGCATGACAATTGTTCTGCACATATTTGTACTCACCAACATATTTAAATTAAGAAAAGTTGCTTTTAAAAAGCCGGCGAGAAAGAAAGTGGTGTATTTTGAAGACGTTAAGATTCCCTCTTTTCATTCAAAAATATTGCTTTTCCTGGAAGCCTTTAATTAAAAACCAGCCTTTTTATAATACACATTTATATAAGTGCTTTTAGCAAGCTGCTTTTAAATTTAAATTAAATTTAAAGGTATCATTAAACTCAAGGCTTAACCAGAAATAGATTTAAATGTCATTAAAATAAAATAAAAAAAAATTGCTCCACCGTTCTAGAGCTCAAATAAATTTTCCTGAATTCCAAAGCAGAGTGAATTTTTTACAACTTTCTGAAAAAGAAGTGAGTGAAAACTTCCACTTTTAGCATTCTTTGGGGCAAAATATCCGAGTGGCAAATAAAAAGGCCCTTTAAAAAAAATCAGGGGCTCAAATAAGGGGATGGAAGGCCAAAATAAAAATCGGTCCAATAAAAAAAAATAAGGAATGATTTTGAAACGGTTTCCCCCCCCCCCTCTAAGTAACTGATTTAAACTACTTATTTTGACATGTTCTTCTCAGTATCCAATTCAATTCCAGGAGCAAGCCTCCAAAAATATACTTAGTTAAAATCAAACTTAGAATTTCTTAGCAATCGATTCAGAAGCTATCTGTATGAACTCAAGGGGACATGATTTCAAGAGGTGGTCAGATTGCCCATAGATTAGAGTTCCTTCTCAGCAATACACATCCTATTCAAATCCAGGGAGAGTTAGCGTACAGAGAGACCCATTCAAAAGTGTGTGGGTGTGAGTGTGTTTGTGTGAGTTTTCTGCAGAGAGAGTTGTGTGGGCTTTCTTTGTTTACTGCTTGTTTATTAGAAACGAGGTCTAGATGCTCATTATTAAATAATGGGTCTCTTGCAGGGATCAAGCAGATAAACAGCTGAGAATCTGCACCCTTAGGAGGGGGCTTTCTCCAAATTTCACCAGCTGTTTGATGTCAGTGTTTGCTTTGAAGATTCTGGATTCTAGAAAACAAAGGTTCTTTCTTTCTTTCTTTCTTTCTTTCTTTCTTTCTTTCTTTCTTTCTTTCTTTCTTTCCTTCCGTCCTTTCTTTCCTTCCTTCCTTCCACTTCTTTCCTTTCCTTTCTTCCTTCCCTTCCCTTCCCTTCCCTTCTCTCTCTCTCTTGCCCTATTTCTTTCATTCTTTCCTTGTTTCCTTTCCTCCTTCCTTCCTTTCTTTCCCTTCCTTCCTTTCTCTCTCTCTCTTTCTCTCTCTCTGTCCCTTTCATTCTTTCCTTCTTTCCTTTCCTCCTTCCTTCCTTCCTTCCTTTCCTTTCCTTCTTTCTTTCTTTCCTTCCTTCCCCCTCTTTCCTTTCCTTTCTTTCTTTCCTTCCTTCCTTCTTTTCTCTCTCTCTCTTGCCCTCTCTCTTTCATTCTTTCATTCTTTCCTTTCCTCCTTCCTTCCTTCCTTCCTTTCTCTCTCTCTCTGACCCTTTCCTTCTTTCCTTTCCTCCTTTCCTCTTTCTTTCCTTCCTTCCTTCTTTCCTTCCTTCCTTCCACTCTCTTTCTTATGTTTCCCTTCCCTTTCCTCCACAAAGTAATTTTAAAAATCCTTAAAAAAAAACAACAACCCTTATTTTAATCCATAATAAAATATGGTGGGTGGGTGAGAATTCTCTGAGCCTCCCCCTTTTAAAACCATGTTCCCAAATCCCAGCGATTTTTCTATGTGTGTCTTATGTATACGGAATAAAAAAAATACTTGATCCTGGTTCTTGGTTGATTCCTTTCTTTTTCTTAAGATTCCTACACATGCACACAACCTATTCCTGCCCATTCATCTTTCATAACTGCCCATTCACCTTTCTCCATCCAAAGGCTGGGTGAAATAAAAAAAAATGCTAATAATCCCAAATTGTCCTGCCAGCCTTTAGAAAGCGCTGCCTGTGCTCAACTGAAGAAAATTTAGAAGGACTGGGCATTTTTTTTTTTTTGCTGAATTCTCCAAGGTTTTGCTTGCAGAGATGTGTAAACACAGGTCTGTCCTCATATACAAT
This sequence comes from Pituophis catenifer annectens, assembly GCF_029215685.1. Classification (NCBI taxonomy): domain Eukaryota; kingdom Metazoa; phylum Chordata; class Lepidosauria; order Squamata; family Colubridae; genus Pituophis; species Pituophis catenifer. The sequence goes on along the minus strand of NW_027257047.1, from coordinate 45,279 downwards.
CCAGTATATGAATAAATATTTGTAATTCAAACCTCCATAACTGTCTGGTTTGGTTCTGCAACCCAACAAGACAGACACAGACTTCAACGGATAATTAGAACTGCAGAAAAAACAATGGCTACCTACCTGCCTTCCATTGAGGACCTGTATACTGCACGAGTCAAAAAGAGGGCTGGGAAAATATTTACAGACCCTTCGCATCCTGGACATAAACTGTTTCAACTCCTACCCTCAAAACGACGCTATAGAGCACTGCACACCAGAACAACTAGACACAAGGACAGTTTTTTCCCAAATGCCATCACTCTACTAAACAAATAATTCCCTCAACACTGTCAAACTATTCACTAAGACTGCATTACTATTATTCTTCTCTTCCTTACTAATATCTATCTCTTCCCACTTATGACTATAACCATGTTGCTTGTGTCTTTCAATTATATTATTTTTATTTGTTTCCTACTATGATTTGATAGCTTATTAGTAAACTAAGTGTTGTATCTTTTTATTCTTGATGAATGTATTTTATTCTCCTAATATACAGTGAGAGCATATGCACCAAAGACAAATTCCTTGTGTGTCCAGTCACACTTGGCCAATAAACGAATTCTATTCTATTCTATTTGGATTGCAGGATTCTCATTTACTCCTTGCCCCACTCCTCAGGTACTTCTCAAAAGCTCAGCTAAGTCCCTTAATGTTGAGACCCTGGAAAAGGTGCAGAGAAAAGGACCAAGGGCTCTGAAGACTAAACCGTAGGGTGAATGGTTGAGGGAACTAGGTATGTCTATCCTGTGGAAGAGAAGGATGGGAGGGGGGGCGTGATAGTTGTTTTCCAATACTTGAGGGGCTCTCGCGGAGAAAGGGAGGTCGACTTATTCTCCAAAGCACTTAGAAAACAGGAATTGAACTTTTATTTGGATACTCAAGGTAGATGTTGACATCAGGGTGGAAGATCATTAAAGAGAGATCCGAGAAATGTTCTGATAGAACTATTAATCAAAGCCTGTTTCCTAGATTTATGGATGCTCCATCACAGGAGATTTAACGGACAACCATTGGAATACTTGGAATCCTGCATCCAGTTTTGGTCACCACAGTGTAAAAAAAGATGTGGAGACTCTAGAAAGAGTGCAGAGAAGAGCAGCAAAGATGATGAGGGGACTGGTGGCTAAAATATATGAAGAACGGTTGCAGGAACTGGCTATGTCTAGTTTAACAAAAAGAAGGACTAGGGGAGACCTGATAGCAGTCTTCCAATATCTTGGGGGCTGCCACAAAGAAGAGGCAGTCAAGCTCTTCTCCAAAGCATCTGAAGGCAGGACAAGGAAGCGATGGGTGGAAACTAATCAAGGAGAGAAGCAACTTAGAACTAAGGAGGAATTTCCTGATAGTTAGAACAATTAATCAGTGGAACAACTTGCCTCCAGAAGTTGTGAATGCTCCAACACTGGAAGTCTTTAAGAAGATGTTGGATAACCATTTGTCTGAAGTGGTGTAGGGTTTCCTGCCTAAGCAGGGGGTTGGACTAGAAGACCTCCAAAGTCCCTTCCAGCGCAATGATTCTACGACTCTAGAAACTGTCTGCTCCACTGCCTTCCAAAACCAAAAAAGTCTGGAGAAGGGAGACAATGTGGGAAGAGGAGGAGTTTTAGTTGATGGGAGCTGCCTGACTGGCTTGCCCCACAGGAAGGGCAGGTGTGTTTGTATGGAGGAGCCCAAGGGCTGAATTTAGTCCCCTAAGCTCTCTCTCTAGGGTTAGGATAAGAGCAGGAGAGAATTCCTCTGTGGGTCCTTTTAACTTCGTAGGCAGCCTTCTTTCTCCTGGTCTGGGTGCTTGGTCTCTCTCTTTGTTTTTGGATTTTTTTAAAATATTTTTTTTTAAAATTTTCTTTTAATACAAACATTCCATCCTTCATTAAACAGTGTGTCATCTGGGCACAATTTTTGTGAGTGTAACAGTTAAAGCTCATCACCACAATTCATTATTGATATCTACTCTTATTTTAATCCTAATCCTTAACCTATCTATTATTATAATATTTCTCTTCTTAACTTATTTAACTTTATCATACATGACTTTCATATTTATTCTCGAACCATTGATAAAATCAATCCCATATAATAATAATAATAATAATAATAATAATAATAATAATAATAATAATAATAATAATAATACAGATTCTTCCTCTCCTTTAACTGCAAGTGTTAATCTATTCATTTCTGCACATTCCAATATTTTCTTAATCACGTTTTTTTTTCATCTGCGGGGAATCTCTTCACCTTTCCAATTCTGTGCAAATACAGTTCTAGCCCCACTCTCTCTCTGTGTGTATTAATCCTTTAACTGCAAGTGTTAATCTATTCATTTCTGCACATTCCAATATTTTCTTAATCACGTTTTTTTTTTTCATCTACGGGGAATCTCTTCACCTTTCCAATTCTGTGCAAATACAATTCTAGCCCCACTCTCTCGCTCTTTGTGTGTGTGTTAATCCTTTAACTGCAAGTGTTAATCTATTCATTTCTGCACATTCCAATATTTTCTTAATCACGTTTTTTTTTTCATCTGCGGGGAATCTCTTCACCTTTCCAATTCTGTACAAATACAATTCTAGCCGCACTCTCTCTCTTTGTGTGTGAAAGTAAAAGGGTTATCTCTCTTCGCTTTCCCTTTCACATGGTGAAAGAAGCTTTGATGGACACCCTGTTTGGCTCTTGTAGATTAGCGATTAGTGTCTCCTCTCTTGGCGTCCCTATGGTCCATTAAGCAGTTTGATTAAAGAAGGGGTGTGCGCCAGGAGGGGAAGCAATTTTTATTTGGGGAAGGGGTTGATTTGTTTCCACTTGGTATCTGGATTGTTTAGAGTGGGGTAAGGAGAAAGGGGTTGAAAAGACAAAAAGAGGCCAGCTTTTGAGTTCCACACAGCTCTTCCGCTGGGAAGTCAGTTGGGGAGGCAGCGTGCAGCGCAGTGGTGAAATCAAAATTTTTTTTTACTACTGGTTCTGTGGGCGTGGCTTGGTGGACGTGGTGTGGCTTGGTGGGTGTGGCTTGTGGACCCAGCATGGGAAGGATACTGCAAAATGCTAATGCCTCCTACTAAGGCAGCATTTAACATCCAGCTGCCTGCAATTACTGCGAGTTCAATTCTCACCAGGCTCAAGGTCGACTCAACCTTCCATCCTTTCTAAGGTGGGTAAAATGAGGACCCGGTTTGTGGAGGCAATAAGCTGACTTTGTATAAAATATACAAAAGGATGAAAGCTATTGCTTAACGCATTGTAAGCCACCCTGAGTCTCCAGAGAAGGGCGGCATATATATATATATAAAAGTCCATTCCCACCCCACTCCAGCAGAAGGATACTGCAACATCCCCATTCCTTCCCCACTCCAGGGGAAGGATACTGCATAATCTCCCTTCCCACCCCACTCTGGAGCCAGCCAGATGTCGCATTTGCCAGTTCTCCAAACTACTCAAAATTTCCGCTACCGGTTCTCCAGAACCTGTCAGAACCTGCTGGATTTCACCCCAGGTGCCGAGTCATATCATCCCATTACTTCTTGCTCTGCCCTCAAGTGCTTTGGAGAAAAAGCTAGACCTTCTCTTCTCTGTGACTACTGGTAACTTTGGTTTGGATTTGGTTTGGATTTTCTCGATCCTACAACGAGATCCCTTGACTACAAACTTGGAAGCTTTCAAGAAGAGACTGGATTGCCATCTGTCAGAAATGGTAGTCTCCTGCTTGACTGGGGGGGGGGGGGCTGGAGATGTCTTCAGTCTGGGCTGTGGGGTGTTGGGGTCGGGGTGGGGTGTGGGGAGGTTGGTTATCAGCCGATTTGGTTTCATGCTTTCCAGGGGCAGCGAAAACCTGATGATTAAACTAGGTTTATCGCATGTTGCAAGCCAATTTCCCATTCAGTAGCCATCTCTCTCTCTCCCTCTCTCTCTCTCCCTCTCTCTCTCTCTCTCTCTCTCCCTCACCTTCTCCTCCTCTCCCTCTTTCTCTCCCACCCCCTCCAGCCCTAATTTTGCCACAGCTGCAACGCTAGAAGTGATAAGTGAAAGTGGTATTTTTATAGGCCGATAACTCCAGCCTTATCTGGGCTGCTGGGTTTCCTCCTTCCCTTCCCCCACCTCCCCCTTCATTTTCTCCTAACCAAGATTCCCTGACTGGCCAGCCACCCTGCACAAGCTACAACCGAGGGGCCCAGCCTGCCTTTCAACTATCTAATTTCAGGGGGAACATCTTGGTCAAGCTCTTCCCAGCCCAACCAAAGAATTTCTCTTTCAGAAGTCCTCACCCCAGCAAGCAGGTGCTGTGCTCACACGTACATTGGCTCTAACCTGCATCCATCACACCTTGGATTATCCTTGTGTTGGAAATCAACTTCGTTGCTCGTGGACCTTTTCACAGGCATTTATGTATGTTCCAAATATTAAGAAACAGGCTGGGTCCTTATTGTTCTAATCCAGAAGTGTTCAACCTTGGCAACTTTTAAGACTTGTGGACCAAACAAAGCAGACACAGGCTTCAACGGATAATTCGAAGTGCAGAAAAAACCATGGCTACCAACCTGCCTTCCATAGAGGACCTGTATATACTGCATGAGTCAAAAAGAGGGCTGGGAAAATATCTACAGACCCCTCACATCCTGGACATAAACTCTTTCAACTCCTACCCTCAAAACGAGGCTATAGAGCACTGCACACCAAAACTACTAGACACAAGGACAGTTTTTTCCCCCAAACGCCATCACTCTGCTAAACAAATAATTCCCTCAACACTGTCAAATAATTTACTAAGACTGTATTACTATTATTGTTCTCTTCCTTACTAGTATCTATCTCTTCCCACTTATGACTATAACCCTGTTGCTTGTAGCTTTCAATTATATTGTTTTTATTTGTTTCCTACTACGATTTGATAGCTTATTAGTATCCTTGACTATCACTAAGTGTTGTATCTTTTTATTCTTGATGAATGTATTTTATTCTCCTTATCTACACTGAGAGCATAGGCACCTAAGACAAATTCCTTGTGTGTCCAATCACACTTGGCCAATAAAATAATTCTATTCTTTTTTTTATATATAAAATAATTTTTATTAAGTATTTTACATTTTAAAACCAAACACACAATAGCAAAAGAAATCAAGAGACAAAAAACAAAAACACACATACACCAGACGTTAAAATACAATACTAACAACAGATATATACAATTTTACAATTTTCTGCATCGAGTTTTGTCTTTACACTTAGCTTTTATCCTCCTGCTCCTTCTCTTTATTTTTAAATATTCATAATTAACTGTTTTCTTAGCAGGATCATTTTTTACATTAGTATCCAGTATGTTAATATCTAATTTCGCTTTATATTCTTATTTCTTAATTTGGTTTCTGTTTTCCAACCATGTATAAATCCTATTCCACACTTTATAATAATCTGAGTCTTCTCTTTCTTTGATCTCCATCGTTAATTTATCCATTTTGGCGCATTCTATTCTATATCCTATTCTTTAACTCCCGGAATTAACTCCCATGGCTGGGTAGCGGAATTCTAGGAGTTGAGGTCCACAGGTCTTAAAGTTGTCAAGGTTGGACACCTCTGTTTTAAACCATAATGTTGTCTAAATTGTGTGTGTGTGTGTATGCCTAACATCCTTTCTGATCTGAGAAAGGGAACTGACTCCAGATGTTTTTTTAGGTCATAAAACATAAAATCACAAAGTTGGAAGCAACCTTGGAGGTCATCTAATCTATACTGTTCTGGACAAATGACTATCCAGACTCCAGTCTCTTCTTGAAAACCTTCAGTGATGGAGCACACCCACAAGTTCTGGAGGGAAGCCGGTCCACTGGTTAATTGTCCTCACTGTCAGGAAATTTCTCCTTAGTTCTAGTTGGATCCCTCTTTGATGATCTTCCAACCTTTACTTCTTCTCCTGCCCCCAGGTGCTTTGGAGAATAAGTCGATCTCATCTTCCTTTTAACTGCCCCTCAAGTACTGGAAGACTGCTATCATGTCACCCCTGGTCCTTCTCTTTGTTAGACTTGTTGCTGTAAGTTGCAAAGTCGTGTCCGACCCATCGCGACCCCATGGACAGCATTCCTCCAGGCCTTCCTGTCCTCTACCATCCTCTGGAGTCCATTTAAGCTCACGCGGACTGCTTCAGTGACTCCATCCAGCCACCTCGTTCTCTGCCGTCCCCTTCTTCTTTTCCCCTCCATGGTTCCCAGCATTAGGCTCTTCTCCGGTGAGTCCTTCCTTCTCATTAGGTGGCCAAAGTATCTGAGTTCCATCTTCAGGATCTGGCCTTCTAAAGAGCAGTCAGGGTTGATTTCCTCTAGGACTGACCGGTTGGATCGCCTTGCAGTCCAAGGGACTCGCAGGAGACTTCTCCAGCACCAGAGTTCAAAGGCCTCCATTCTTTGGTGCTCAGCCTTCTTTATGGTCCAACTTTCACAGCCATACATTGCAACTGGGAAAACCAGTTAGACTAGACATACCTAGTACCCTCAATCATTCATCATGCGCCTTGTGACTTCCTATGGCAGACAGACATCTTGAATCAATAGGCCTACAGAGATAGCTGGAAGAGCTTGAGCTGAAACCTGATTCAATCCACATTTTAATGTGGTTTGTAGGACTTAATTGGGCCCCATCAATCAGCCAGAGCTTTCAACCCTCATTTAGAACCCAAATAACATTTTTCAGGACAATACATGCATTTAATTCTCACTGCAGCATGTGGCTTCTGAACAGAAGCTACCCATATTTGTCATTCTTCATGGCAGTATATTTATAAAGTTGAACGTATTAGGGAATTAAGAAAAAAATACAAAGAAGGAAAACATTAAAATGGGAGAAAGAATAAGATACAAAGGAGAAAAGAGCAAAGGATTTTTAAGCATCATAGATCTTGATACACAATTAATTCATTGTACAAACCACTGCTGAACTCTGAAAACACAATACAGCAGAATAAAATATGAATATCCGGATTTGTGTCAGAAACAATGGTGAACAAAATATAAATCATAACATGAAATTATGAAACTCCCACAAAATTCTATCCAGGCTGTCCTAATTTAAAAAGCCTTACACAATAAAATATTAAGACTTTATGTTATGGGAAACCCAAACTTTGGATGGAATAAGAATGGAGATATTAACATTGTAACCGTAAAACAGAATTCATTTCGGGTTGAATGCTGATCTTCTGAGATGATCCAAATTCTCAACCCAAGTTGGGAAAGATCCAGTTTATCATCCTGGATGGGTTAGATTGGGAAACCTGGCCATGTTGAGAGCTACAGATGATAGATAAGAAAGATGATAGATAGATAGATAGATAGATAGATAGATAGATAGATAGATAGATGATTGATGGATGGATGGATAGATAGATAGATAGATAGATAGATAGATAGATAGATAGATAGATAGACAGATAGATAGATATAGATGCATAGATGATAGATAGATAGAGATGCATAGATGATAGATAGATAGACAGACAGACAGACAAATTCCTTGCTTTTTTATCTTTATTTTCATTGAAAAGACAGCCAGAAAGAAAGACAATGGATTAGATAGATAGATAGTTAGACAGACAGACAGAGATATAGATGATAGCTAGCAGATATAGATAGACAGACAGACAGCTTGTTTTTTTTTTTTTTATTTTCATTGAAATGACAGCCAGATTGACAGACAAAATGGATTAGATAGATAGGCATAAAGAGATAGTGTATACATACAAATACACATACACCTAAACACGCACACACATTGAGAGAGAGAGAGAGAGAAAGAGACAGCAAGAAAGAGAGAGAGAGAGAAAGGAAGAGAGAGAGAGGGAGGGAGAGAGAGAGAGAGGGGGGGTATGGTTAGCCTCTAGAAGCCAGAAACAGGATGCGGTTGCCCCAATGCTGTAACAAAAACCAGCATTCAGCTGTTAATTTCACAATGCAGCCATCCATCTGATGGCATGCTTTCCTCCAAACCAGCATGGAAAACTTGCGAAAGGAAGAAGAAGAAGAGGCAGAAATCAGAGCCCCAAAACTGTTAGAGCTTGGATCATATCAAGGCTTCCTTTCAACTGGCTGAAATGGAGGCGACTTTGGTCGCTGAGTTAAGGGAAAGGAAGCCCGACAAACTTTCAAAGAGAAGAGAAGAGAAGAGGAGGAGAAGGAAAAAGAGGAGAGAAGAGGAAGAGAAGAGAGGAGAAGGAGAAAGAGGAGAAAGAGAAGGAGAACGAGAAGGGGAGAGAGAGAGAAGAGAAGCAGAAAGTGGAGAAGGAAAAAGAGGTGAAGGAGAGAGAAAAAGAAAGAGAAGAAAGAGAAGAAAAGAAAGAGGAGAAAGAGAAAGCGTGAAGAAGATACGGAGAAGGAGAAGGAGAAGGAGAAGGAGAAGAAGAAGAAGAAAAGGAGAAAGAGAAGGAGAAGGAGAAGGAGAAGGAGAAGAAGAAGAAGAAAAGGAGAAAGAGAAGGAGAAGGAGAAGGAGAAGGAGAAGGAGAAAAAGAAAAGGAGAAAGAGAAGGAGAAGGAGAAGGAGAAGGAGAAGGAGAAGAAGAAGAAGAAGAAGAAAAGGAGAAAGAGAAAGAGAAAGAGAAGGAGTAGGAGAAGAAGAAAAGGAGAAAGAGAAGAAGAAGGAGATGGAGAAGAAGAAAAGGAGAAAGAGAAAGAGAAGGAGAAGGAGTAGGAGAAGAAGAAAAGGAGAAAGAGAAAGAGAAAGAGAAGGAGAAGGAGAAGGAGAAGAAGAAAAGGAGAAAGAGAAAGAGAAAGAGAAGGAGAAGGAGAAGAAGAAAAGGAGAAAGAGAAGGGAACCAAGTAGTTCTGTGTTTATTTTGCTTCTTTTTCTAAAGCTCCCCACTACAAAGGAAGCCCTCCATTAAGATTCTGTTTTCTAAGGAATGATCAAAGCTGCGCGGAAGGCACATGACAAGGCAGACATAGATGTCTGCTTAATAGACTTCATTGGCTCCGCTTACTCCATCCTGCTCCTCGTGCGCTTTCGGTACCGGGGCGAGTGATGCTGAGATATGAGGAGCGCTCTTTCCCCCCCCCACCCCAAAAGCTGGTGCATCCAGGGGCACTCCACATCCCATCATCCACATCACCCTAGTGACTGAGAAGGTTGGGAGGTGTAGTACCAAGCAGCTAGAGGAGGTTTGAAGAAGTTTGACCTTGGCTGACCTCAACCTTCAACAACCTTGTTGAGTGAATCATGCAGTCATTAAGCGAATCCGGCTCCCCCCCCCCAGTTTGGGCTCCGTGGTGGGCGTAAGTCGAAGACTGCCTGTATTGCATTGTGAAGTGCTTTTTGCTACTAACGGGTAAAAGTATTAGCACTGATTTATAAAGCCTTAGTAAAGTCACACTTGGAATACAATTTGGGTCATCACATTACAAAAAATAATAATAATAATAAATGTTGAGACTTTGGAAAGAGTGCAGAGAAGAGCAACTTCTTTAAAGTTTAAATCTTTAATCTTCTTTAAAGATTAAAGGCCTGGAGACTAAAACATACGAAGAAGAACGGTTGCAGGATTTGGGTCTGGCTAGTTTTGAGAAAAGGACTAGGAAGAGACAAGATAGCAGTCTCCCAATATTTGAGGGGCTGCCACAAAGAGGAGGGGGGGCAACCTATTTTCCCAAAGCACTAGAAGACAAGAAACAACGGATGGAAACTAATCAAGGGGAGAAGCAACCTGGAATGAAGGAGAAACTTCCTAACAGTGAGGACAATTAACCAGTGGAACAGCTGGCCACCAGAAGTTGTGAGTGCTTCATCACTGGAGGTTTTTAAGAACAGACTGGACAGCCACTTGTCTGAAATCAAGAGCCTTGGTAGCACAGTGGTCTAAAGCACCCTGTTATTAACACAGCTGCCTGCAATTTACTGCAGGTTCGAATCTTACCAGGCTCAAGGTCGACTCAGCCTTCCATCCTTTCTAAGGTAGGTGAAATGAGGACCCAGTTTGTGGGGGCAATTTTTTTTTTTTTAAATTTGATTTATATGCCGCCCTTCTCCGAAGACTCAGGGCGGCTTACAATGTGCTCAGCAATAGCCTTCATCCTTTTGTATATTTATACAAAGTCAGCTTATTGCCCCCACAAACTGGGTCCTCAATTTACCTACCTTAGAAAGGATGGAAGGCTGTGTCAACCTTGAGCCTTGGCGAGATTCGAACCCTGCAGTAATTGCAGGCAGCTGGTCTTAATAACCAGCTTAATAACAGGGTGCCTTAAACCCCTGTACTACCAAGGCAATAAGCTGACTTTGTATAAATATACAAAAGGATGAAGGCTATTGCTTAGCGCATTGTAAGCCGCCCTGAGTCTCCGGAGAAGGACGGCATATAAATCAAATTAAAAAAAAAAAAAATCGTATAGGGTCTCCTGCTTAAGAAGGGGATTGGACTAGAAAAGCTCCAAGATCCCTCCCGGCTCTATTCTGATTGATTGATTGATTAATAAATGATGTTCTTTGGGGGGAATACTGAGGTTTAATCCATTTTGTAATAGCATCTTCCCCCCCCCCTTCTCCATCCTTGATTTCAAACCTCTCCTCCACCCCCACAATTCACCCCCCCCTTCCTTTGTCTCCTCTCTCTTAACTTTCTTCTTGATGTTTTCCAAAAGCTGGCTTCACTCTTTGCCATGTTGGGAAGGGGGGCCCTGGGTCTTGCCCTCAATATCACAGTCACTTATGTAATGTTTTCCTTAGGACATGAATTATTCCCTTACAAGGGACAGGGCTCGCCAGCTGGACTATTATCTTCAAACTTTGCTGGGTCTGTGGGTTGGGGGGGGGGAAGGGTGTGGGAACCCAAACTAAACCCCCAGATTAACTTCATCCGAAAGCCCTTGAAACCTTCTGGGGAAAAAAAAAATAGACACATTTGGGGAGTTTTATTCCGAGTGGGCGCGAGAAAATGATTTGCACGATGAGCAGCTTGCTGTGTAATCTGGGTTTATTTCATGTGAACTCGTGCAAAATTCCCTGCCAACTGTAAGGTACCAAAAGAGGAAGGATGCCCTCAGTTAAATTTCTTCTGAAGGTTTCTACCCATCCCTGGGTAGAAAGACTGCCTACTACTAGGTACCGTTTGGATTATAAATCCCAGCAGCCTCAGCTCAGAATACAGAATGAAAAAGTTGGAAGGGACTTTAGAGGTCTTTTAGTCCAACCCCCTGCTCAGGCAGGAGACCATTTTGGACAAATGGCTGTTCCATCTCTTCTTAAAAACACTTTTGGGAGGCAAGCACATCCATCAATCTTTCCATCCATCCATCCATCCATCCATTCTAATTTTCCTTCCTTCCTACCTTCCATCCATCCATCATTTTTATTGTCCTTTCTTTCTTCAATTCTTCCTTCCTTTGCTCCCCTTGTCCCTCCCACCCTCCCTTCCCTCCTTCCTTTCGTTCCTTCCTTCCCTCTCATTGTCCTTCCTTCCTTCCTTCCTTCTAATTTTCCTTCCTACCTTCCACCCATCCATCACTTCTATTGTCCTTCTTTCCTTCCATTCTTCCTTCCTTCACTCCCCTTGCCCTCCCTCCCTCCCTCCCCTCCTTTCTTTCATTCCTTCCTTCTTTCCCTCTCATTGTCCTTCCTTCCTTCCTTCAATTATCCTCCCTTCTTTCCATCCATCACTCTTATTGCCCTTCCTTCCTTCCTTCCTTCCTTCCTTCCTTCCTTCCTTCCTTCATTCATTCATTCTAATTTTCCTTCCTACCTTCCATCCATCCATCACTTCTATTGTCCTTCCTTCCTTCCATTCTTCCTTCGCTTCCCTTGCCCCTCCCTCCCTCCCTTCCCTCCTTTCTTTCTTTCTTTCTTTCTTTCTTTCTTTCTTTCCCTCTCATTGTCCTTCCTTCCTTCCTTCAATTATCCTCCCTTCTTTCCATCCATCACTCTTATTGTCCTTCCTTCCTTCCTTCCTTCCTTCCTTCCTTCCTTCCTTCCTTCCTTCCTTCCTTCCTTCCTTCTTATTTTCCTATCCACCCATCAATTTTATTGTCCTTCCTTTTTTCCATTCTTCCTTCACTCCCCTTGTCCCTCCCTCCCTCCTTCCCTTCCCTCTCTCCCTTCCCTCCCTCCCTCCTTTCCACCCACTGTTCTTCCTTCTTTCCATCCATCCACTCTTATTATCCTTGCTACACCGTTCATCTCACCTAAGTGGCTCAGGTGGGTTTACCATAAAAAGGTAAGGGCTGGTCTACCTTGGACTGTAAATGCTTGGGGCAGGTTGAACACAAGTTAAGAACCCGAATTTACACCTGTAAAATTACAGAGTTTACCTCCCCGGTAATCTTTCCGCCATCCCCTCCTCCTTTTAATTCCCAGGAAAATTCAAATTAATTCCCATCAAGGTACGTTTTTTTTCTCCGATCTCTTCACTTCTGGTCTGCTTCAATTCAAGTACAAATAAAGCAGCCAGTTCTGGAAGTAAAGGAAGCCCGGAATAAAAAGAAGAAGCTAATTTCGAATTGCGGCTCGCAAGGCAGCCGAATTGGCTTGTCAAAATAACCGTGGCTGTTTCCCACCGACTCTGAACAACTCCGTGTCCTTCAGAAAGAAAGAAAGAAAGAAAGAAAGAAAGAAAGAAAGAAAGAAAGAAAGGAAAGAAAGAAAGAAAGAAAGAAAGAGAAAGAAAGAAAGAAAGAAAGAAAGAAGAAAAGAAAGAAAGAAAGAAAGAAAGAAGAAAGAAAGAAAGAAAGAAAGAAAGAAAGAAAGAAAAAGAAAGAAAGAAAGAAAGGAAGAAAGAAAAAGAAAGAAAGAAAGAAAGAAAGAAAGAGAAAGAAAGAAAAAGAAAGAAAGAAAGAAAGAAAGAAAGAAAGAAAGAAAGAAAGAAAGAAAGAAAGAAAGAAAGAAAGAAAGGGAGTTTCAAGATTTCACGCGGGGTTCCCACGGCCGCCTAGCTGGGGCTAAAAACGAACCAAACCCGAATCGTACCAACACAGAACCCTATGATTTCAAGTGTTCGGCCCAGCAGCACGTTATACGAAAAAAAGCAATACAGACGTTTTGTGGGAGTCGAGAGAGCAACGCAGGTTGTTGAATCTGTAACCCGGTCGACAGTATTCGCTCTTCCATCCGGGTTAAGCATCGGGCTAACCTAGCAATTCCGAAAGTGTTATGCCCAATTGCGCCTTTTGCTGGGTGGGGAATTCGGAATGCTGAAACGCGACAACACAGGCAGGGAAAGGTAGGTTGGTTGTGTGTGTGTGTGAGAGAGAGAGAGAGAGAGAGAGGGAGGGAGGGAGAGGGAGAGGGGGGAGAGAGAGAGAGAGAGAGAGAGAGAGAGAGAGGAGAGAGAGAGAGAGATATCGTGTGTATTTATCTACAGTATCCATCCATCCATCCATCCATCCATCCATCCATCCATTCTCTTATCTATCTATCCATCCACTCATCCATGCATTTATCCTGTCTGTCTGCCTGTCTGTCTGTCTGTCTGTCTGCCTGCCTGCCTGCCTATCTATCTATCTATCTATCTATCTATCTATCTATCTATCTATCTATCTATCCGTCCATTCTCTCCCTCTTATCTATCTATCCATCCACTCATTCATGCATTTATCTCTATCTGTCTGTCTGTCTATATCCATCCATCCATTCTCTTATCTATCTATCCATCCACTCATCCATGCATTTATCCTATCTGTCTGTCTGTCTGTCTCTGTCTATCTATCTATCTATCTATCTATCTATCTATCTATCTATCTATCTATTATCTATCTATCTATCTATCTATCTATCTATCTATCTATCTATCATCTATCTATCTATCCATCCATTCTCTCTCTCTTATCTATCTATCCATCCACTTATTCATGCATTTATTCCTATCTATCTATCTATCTATCTATCTATCTATCTATCTATCTATCATCTATCTATCATCTATCTATCCATCCATCCATCCATTCTCTCTCTTATCTATCTATCCATCTATCCATCCACTCATCCATGCATTTATCCTATCTATCTATCTATCTATCTATCTATCTATCTATCTATCTATCTATCTATCAGAATTCAGTATTGCAGGCTAATTCTGCCCACATCCCGACTGGCTCAACGTTGACTCAGCCTCCCATCCTTCCAAGATGGGTAAAACGAGGACCCAGATTGTTGGGGTTTGCAAGAGGCTGACTCTGTAAACCACTTAGAGAGGGCTGTGAAGCCCTGTGAAGCGGTCTATAACAATTTGCCTCCCCCAAGGAAGAAAACAAGGCTATAAAGGAGAGAGGGAGGATCTGCACCCACCACTGAAGATAGAGAGGGACCATAAAGCAACAAACCAGGAATCCCAACTTGAAGGCACCCAACTCAAAATTGGGTTTGGGGATCTCCACATTTTGACCCAACCGGAAAGCCATTCATCTGATGGAGGATTAGATGATTTTGCAGAGACTTTTATGATATGCTTACAAACAGAATAGAATAGAATTTTTTATTGACCAAGTGTGATTGGACACACAAGGAATTTGTCTTGGTGCATACGCTCTCCCCGGAGTACATAAAAGAAAAGATACATTTGTCAAGAATCATAAGGTACAACACTTAATGATAGTCATAGGGTACAAATAAGCAATCAGGAAACAATATCAATATAAATCGTAAGGTTACAGTCATACAGTCATAAGTGGAAGGAAATGGGTGGTGGAAACCATGAGAAGATCAATAGTAATACAGTCTTAGTATTTAATTTGACAGTGTTGAGGGAATTATTTGTCTAGCAGAGTGATGGCGTTCAGGGAAAAAATTGTCCTTGTGTCCAGTTGTTCTGGTGTGCAGTGCTCTATAGCCTCGTTTTGAGGGGTAGGAGTTGAAACAGTTTATGTCCAGGATGCAGGGGTCTGTAGATATTTTCCCAGCCCTCTTTTTGACTCCTGCAGTATAGAGGTCCTCCATGGAACAGGGTCCGTGTGTGGGGTAGGGGACGGAAAACAGACGCATCGATGGATGGATGGCTAGCACCCCAATATCTGAAACGCTCGGAAGAGTTTTCAGATATCGGGGGTACCTCTTAAAGCCTTCCTATCCAACGGCGGGCAAGCGCTCTCTCTCAACAGCACCCAGCACGGGGGCGGGGGGGGGGTGCATTTTGGCGCGGATCAGCTGCCAGGCGCATCCCCAGGTGTTGAGTTCCCAGCTGTCGGGATTCCGTCTCCAAAGCGGACACCGAATTATCTCTCTCTCTCTCTCTCTCTCTCTCTCTCTCTCTCTCTCTCTCTCTCTCTCTCTCTCTCTCTCTCGCCCTCCCTCCCTCCCTCCCTCTCTCTCTCTCTCTCTCTCTCTCCCTCCCTCCCTCCCTCTCTCTCTCCCAACAAGCCACTAGTCCTCAAGAGCAACTCACTCAACCAACCTTCCTTTCGTCCCATTGCTGTCAATCTCTCCTCCCTCCCCTCCCCCTGCCCCCCCCCCGCTCCACAGGGCATTACCTGCAAGGCCAGGACTCCCAGGAGCCCAAAAGATCTCCCTTTCCCACGAGCCACACCAGGACTCGACCGGCCACGGATAGCCACCACTTCGGCTCTCCTTTCCTTCCCAGCTGGACCGCCGGCCTCCTAACGAGGGACTGACGGTTCCCAAGAAGCGTCCCTGATACGTTATCGTCCCAAACCTCCTTTGGAGCGCAACGGTCAGCCAGCGCTGAGCTCCCCCGGCCTGCGGGAGCCGCCTTTGCAAAGCGGCTGGGAAACGTCGAGCGATTTCTGGCAAGGATCACTTCACACGACCGCCCGCATTCCACTTTCCCCTCTTGCTCTGGGGGTCTTTTTTACCACCCAATCTGAAGTTACACCTTCGCTTGGTTGCCACGAGCTGCTGGCTAATGCCAGAAAATCCTCTAAAATTTCCCCCAGGACAATAAAGACTGTACTATCAGAATCTTCCCTTTCCTTTCCTTTCCTTTCCTTTCCTTTTTCCTTTCCTTTCCTTTCCTTTCCTTTCCTTTCCTTTCCTTCCCTTCTTCCCCTTCCTCCTTTCCTTCCCTTCCCCTCCCCTCCCTCCCCTCCTTCCCTTCCCTTCCCATCCCTTCCCTCCTTCCCTTCCCTTCCCTTCTTCCCCCTTCCTCCTTTCCCTTCCTTCCCCTCCCTTCCCTTCCCTCCTTCCCTTCCCTTCCCATCCCTTTCCTCTTTCCCTTCCCTTCCCTTCTTCCCCTTCCTCCTTTCCTTTCCTTCCCCTCCCTTCCCTTCCCTCCTTCCCTTCCCTTCCCATCCCTTTCCTCTTTCCCCCTCCCTTCCCTTCCCTTCCCTTCCCTCCTTCCTTCCCTTCCTCCCTTCCCTTCCCTTCCCATCCCTTTCCTCCAGTCTCTTCTTAAAAACCTCCAATGTTGGACCACCCACAACTTCTGAAGGCGAGTCGTTCCACTGGTTAATTGTTCTCACTGTCAGGAAATTCCTCCCTACTTCTACTTTGGATCTCTTTTTTAACAATTTCCATCCGTGGGTCACCAACCTTTACAAGCAAAGAAAGAACGAAGGAATGGACATTCCTCCCAATCTTTCTAACCGATTGTTCCCCAGCGTGCCTCACTTCTGGTCCTACTTGGGACTTACACTTCATCAATATCTGGAAATCAGATATTAAGATATTAATCAAATATTAAGGCATTAAGAATTGTTAACCTAATCTTGCATAGCTTTTTCTCTGGTAATGTTGTACTACTAACTAGAGCATATAAAACATTTGCTAGACCAATTCTTGAATACAGCTCATCTGCCTGGAACCCGCACTGCCTATCGGACATAAATACAATCTAGAGAGTCCAGAGATATTTTACGACACCAGACTCCAAATTTTGGGTTTAGACAACTTAGAACGACGCCCGACTTCAATCTGACCTAAGCATAGTACATAAAATTATCTGCCATAATGTCCTTTCCTATCAATGACTACTTCAGCTTCAACCACAACAATACACGAGCAAATAAGAGATACAAACTCAAGGTAAACTGTTCCAAACTTGATTGCAGGAAATATGACTTCAGCAACAGAGTGGTCAATGCCTGGAACGCACTACCTGACTCTGTAGTTTCTTCCCCAAACCCCAAAAACTTAACCTTAAACTGTATACTGTTGACCTCACCCCATTCCTAAGAGGTCTGTAAGGGGCGGCATAAGCGCACCAGCGTGCCTTCCCTCCTTGTCCTAATATTCCTTTTCACTCTTACCCTTTTCATGTATTCAAATTATGTTTATACTTTTACCTGTTATCTTATATATGCTTGACAAATAAACTTATGATTATGATATGATTAATCATCCAGCGAATTAGACACAGAAGGGAGGATCCACCTACCAGTCATCTGGTCTGGTCTGAGACAAAGTCCAGTTGTCCTGCAACCATATTTCACTCAACTTGAGTGGTTTTGTACCCATTAACTCCATGTCAAGCCTTTCCTGCAGGCAGAAACACCAAGGTTCAAAACCCAAGACCCCCTAAGTGTCAAAGACAACAAGCTCTGGTGGTGAAGACAAGATCTATAATGACTTCCTCAAGGTCACCATAAAGGGGACGAGGTGTTCACATGCCTGGCATCCTGGATAAGCCCAAGAAAACCCTACTCTGTGTTCATTCCAACCACATATATGGTCTTTTGTACTAGGGTGCCTCTGAAAGAGCTGTTGGTTGAGCTTGGATTAGCTTCCCCAAGTGGGAGAAGAATAAACACGTCTTCTTGTTGTTGTTGTCTCAATGACACTCTTCAACCTGTTTATCTACAAGGACAGTATCCTAGTAGGACAATGAACCTGTCATCGCAGAAACCCAGGAGTGGATATAATACTGGACAGAACCTAAGAAAAGATCTCCACAAGATGCAGGAGCAATTTCACTTCTAATTAAAGAGCTTAACCTCTCTTTTTCCTCTCTCTCTCATTGAGCAAGAAGAAGGACTTTAAGAAGAGCATTTTGTAATAATAAGTGATGAGATCCCGTCTGAGGAGAATGTAATTTTTTTAAAAAAGTTAGATTGTGCAGAAATGGATAGATTAATGCTTGCTATTAAGGATAAAGAAGAAACTGAATATTTTTTTATCTGGGACACATTTTATCAATGGCTAGAATAGAATAGAATAGAATAGAATAGAATAGAATAGAATAGAAGAGAAGAGAAGAGAAGAGAAGAGAAGAGAAGAGAAGAGAGAAGAGAAGAGAAGAGAAGAGATTTTTTTATTGGCCAAGTGTGATTGGACACACAAGGAAATTGTCTTGGTGCATACACTCTCAATGTACATAAAAGATAAGATATGTTCATCAAGAATCATAAGGTACAACACTTAATGATAGTCATAGGGTACAAATAAGCAATCAGGAAACAATCAATATCAATATAAATCGTAAGGATACAAGCAACGTCATAAGTGGGAGGAGATGAGTGATGGGAACAATGAGAAGATTAATAGTAGATTAATAGTAGATTAATAGAAACAGAAGTTAGAAAGGAAGAAATATAAAGGGAGGAAATGGTCCAGTGGAGAGTCGTTAAAGAAGGCGATGTTAAATATTAAGTATTAAGGTTATTATATTATAGTGTTATTGTATTATTAATATGATGGTGATGACTAAATATAATGAAGGTGTATAAATATGACCATCTAAACATAATTGTACCCAGAATACACACTATTTGATGAAAATTGAGTGTTACATAAATAAATAAGAGCCAGTAGTACAGTGGATTAAAGCATTGTAATTAACATCTGTTGCTTGCAATTACTGCAAGTTCAAATCTCCACCAGGCTCAAGGTTGACTCAGCCTTCCATCCTTTCAAAGGTAGGTAAATTGAGGGACCCAGTTTGTGGGGGCAATAAGCTGACTTTGTATAAATATACAAAAGGATGAAGGGCTATTGCTTAACGCATTGTAAGCCGCCCTGAGTCTCCGGAGAAGGGCGGCATATAAATTAAAGCAAAACAAAAAAACAAATAAAACATGAAAAAAAAAGAAGAAGGGCATTTTGCTTTCCGGTATGTGCTGTGAAATACAAAATTGATCCCCGGAATTAAGGAAGTTTGTTGTGGAATCTTAGAGACTATGGAATAACAGAGTAACACCAGGCCATTCAATTGGGTTCCTTGAGCCTGGCTCTCCGCACAAAAAACCAACTTTCTGATCCACTTAATTCCCCACTCATTCCCCCCCCCAAATAAATCAATAGCGTGGACAGTTCCCATGGCTCTGTCCGGTTCGCTCTCCGTCAAAGTGTTCAACCCACCCCGGCAGCAAATCGGATTAAGAGGAAAGGAGACAGTTGGGTCTTGTTATCTCACCCACCATCTTGCTACCCAGAGCTTGGAGGGGGAGGAGTGGGGGGTTTGAGCCTTGGTAGTACAGGGGTTTAAGGCACCCTGTTATTAAGCTGGTTATTAAGACCAGCTGCCCTGCAATACTGCAGGGTTTCGAATCTCGCCAAGGCTCAAGGTTGACTCAGCCTTCCATCCTTTCTAAGGTAGGTAAATTGAGGACCCCAGTTGTGGGGGGCAATAAGCTGACTTTGTATAAAATATACAAAAGGATGAAGGCTATTGCTGAGCACATTGTAAGCTGCCCTGAGTCTTCGGAGAAGGGCGGCATATAAATCAAATTAAAAAAACAAACAAACTGCTGATAGCCACCAAAACAGGGGAAGTTGCTGGGCACTTCAATCCCCCCAGGAAGGAAGGAAGGAAGGAAGGAAGGAAGGAAGGAAAGAAAGAAAGAAAGAAAGAAAGAAAGAAAGAAAGAAAGAAAGAAAGAAAGAAAGAAAGAAAGAAAAGAAAGAAAGAAAGAAAGAAATTCATTGATATGGAAGAATGCAAAATCAGAACTGGCTGAATCTGACATCTGAATGTAGCTATACAGTTAAGCCCTGCTGAACTCAATGGGAGATTTGCAAACTAGGTTACACCTCCGAGTAAAATCACCATGGTTATTACTTGGTTTCACTTATAGTAAGTTTTACCTACTACTTACTACGGTGATTTATACAATTAAGTTTCTGAGTAAATCATTAATGGTGATTTCTTTGATTTCAGTTGTAGCAAGTCGTATGGTGATTTCTTTGATTTCAGTTGTAGCAAGTCGTAAGTTTTACATACTACTTACTACGTTGGCTTATATAGTTTAGTTTTAAAAAAAACTGACCATCGGATTTTGCCCAACAAAATCTCCACGGCACTTTAAGACAGGTCAATAAATGGATTCGCTCCCAAATCAGGTCCAAGAAGTCCAAGAAGAATCATCACATGTCGATATTTTACACATTTCTTACCTATTCGATTCTGAGGCCTTTACGAAATAAAAACCATACATACAGCCATATGAAAGTGAAGTTTTAAGTTAAAAAACCAAGTCGAAAGCAGAAGTAGAAACAAGTTCCAAAGTTTGTAAACGTTTTTTTAAAAGTTTAAGAAGGTTTTTAAGTTAAAAAAACCAAGTCGAAAACAGAAGTAGAGAAACAAGTTCCAAAGTTTGTAAAAGTTTTTTTTTTTTTTTTAAAGTTTAAGGAGATGAAGGGAGCCCCCCTCAAACCACTAACACCCCTCCCCCCCTCATGGCTTGTTATTAAAAGAATAACAAATTATTTTAATAATTTTAATTGGTTTTGTCTTTTTAAATTTGGGGCCAAAGAGAGACATTTCTTTTAATTGTTTTTAATGTTTGTATTGTATGTTTTTATCTGGCTGTACACCACCCTGAGTCCTCAGGGAGAAGGGCGGTATATAAATTTGAAATAAAATAAATAAATAAATAAATGGCTGCATACCACTCTTAGATCCCCAAGCCAATTGGCAGCGCCTTGATCCACCCCAGTCTTCTCCATCTACCTTATCTACTGAGAAGGCATAACCCCCATTGAATGCAATAGGCTTGATTCAGAAGTTAAGTGTGGCTGAATGCAGACAATACATGATACCTGCCTTCATCACACCCAGAAAGTTGTGTTTGTGTAACCTGCTTTGTCCATTTAAAAAACATAAAAACAATTATTTTGGGGGGGGGCGCAATATGCCAGTTTTGTAAATGGCTTAGAAAGGGCAGTCTATATGTCTAAGCGCTATTGCCATTGCAAATTAACGCAAGGGTTTGCTCCCAAATGATGCTCCATGAACTGCAAACCCCTGTTTGATCCTGGTTATAAACCACTCTTAAAGAAATAAAAGGAACTGAACAAGCCTTTTTTTTTTTTTTTTTTTTAACAGGATCGAATTTAAAGGCGGGTCAGCCTTAAAAACCAAGTACTGTCCAATCTGTCGCATTTTACGATTTGTATTGACTGTTTCCTAATATGATTTGATTGCTCATTTGTTCCCTATGACTATCATTAAGTGTTGTACCTTGTGATTCTTGATGAATGTATTTTTCTTTTATGTACACCGAGAACATATGCACCAAAGACAAATTCCTTGTGTGTCCAATCACACTTGGCCAATAAAGAATTCTCTTCTCTTCTCTTCCCTCCCTGTCTCTTCTCTTCTCTTCTCTTCTCTTCTCTTCTCTTCTCTTCTCTTCTCTTCTCTTCTCTTCTCTTTCTCTTCTCTTCTCTTCTCCTCTCTTCTTTTCCCTTCCCCTTCCCTTCCCTTCCCTCCCTGTCTCTTCTCTTCCCTCCCTGTCTCTTCTCTTCTCTTCTCTTCTCTTCTCTTCTCTTCTCTTCTCTTCTCTCTTCTCTTCTCGTTCTCTTCTCTCTCTCTTCTTTTCCCTTCCCTTCCCTTCCCTTCCCTCCCTGTCTCTTCTCTTCCCTCCCTGTCTCTTCTCTTCTCTTCTCTTACTCTTCTCTTCTCTTCTCTTCTCTTCTCTTCTCTTCCCTCCCTGTCTCTTCTCCTCTCTTCTCCTCTCCTCTCCTCTTCTTTTCCCTTCCCTTCCCTTCCCTTTCCTTCCCTTCCCTCCCTCTCTTCTCTTCCCTCCCTGTCTCTTCTCCTCTCCTCTCCTCTCTTCTCTTCTCCTCTCCTCTTCTTTTCCCCTTCCCTTACCCTTCCCTTCCCTTCCCTTCCCTTCCCTTCCCTTCCCTTCCCTTCCTGTCTCTTCTCTTCCTTCCCTGTCTCTTCTCTTCTCTTCTCTTCTCTTCTCTTCTCTTCTCTTCTCTTCTCTTCTCTTCTCTTCTCTTCTCTTCTCTTCTCTTCTCTTCTCCTCTCCTCTCCTCTCCTCTCCTCTCCTCTCCTCTCCTCTCCTCTCCTCTTCATCTGTCGCATTTTTTTAACCTATTGAAGAATATCAGCGCATCCAAAGGATGGAGAATAAAAACTCGGAGGGTGCCCAGTCCACTCCACACGTGTTCTCGCAGACAGCGGGACCATTTCCAAAATCAGTGCTCTGTCTGGTAAGATTTAAAACTTATTCCAGTCCACAGCCAACTCCGCCCACATCCCCGGTTTGGCTTGGAAATTAAAGAGCCGGGGAAAAAATAATTGCAAAAATTACGTTTGCATTTTATATACAGCTGAATAACGGTGAGTGCGTAGATCTGTGTGTTTGGGGGCGCCGATCTGGAAAATAAAACGAAACCCAGGAATCGGTTAGCAAGTGCCGAGGCCTTATCCCGCTCCCCTCCCACCCCCCGCCCTCTTCCCATCACTCACTTTCCCTTTTTAAACGCTCTCTTTAGTATATATTTCACCCTATCCGTTGGCGCACAAAAATAACTTACCTTTTTGCACAGAAAACTAAAGTTTGGGTGCAACGTTTAACGGGAAAGACGTGGCTGGGGATTTGCAAAACCCCTTCTCCCCCCCCCCCCAGCCCCCCCAGCCTCCCCCCCAATGACATCTCTGTAAGGAAGAAAAGAGGAGTTACAGACCTCCAAGATAATTTTAGTCGCCTCTATCAGCCATTAAACCAAATATAACAAAAAAAACTACAGGCGTGCTTTGAAATTTGCATCCCGACACCGCCCTCCCGCGACCCTCCTCCCTTATGAATTAATATTTTGAATTTAAGACACGCGGGGTGGGGGCATGGATCACAATTAAAGGGTTTCCACCGTGTCGTGGAAACACCGGTTTGATTCCAAAAAAACGGTGGGCAGGATTTTAAAAGCCTAAACCCGTTTTTGTTTTGTTTTTTAAGTTTTCAAAGTGTAAATATACAAAAGTATGAAGGCTATTGCTTAACGCATTGTAAGCCGCCCTGAGTCTCCGGAGAAGGGCGGCATATAAATCAAATAAAAAATAAAAAATAAATAAATAAAATAAAGTTCCTTCCTCGGTTGCCCGCGGTTTAGGAGGCTCTATTTAAGGTGGGGGGGGGGGGAATGGGGGAGATTCCAATTTTAAAATGCCGGGAGCCTGAATTCGGCCATGGAGAAGGTCTAGCCTCCCCATGCACGCTTTTTAAAGAAGTAAATCGAACCGAGCTCAACAATTTTCCTGGGCTAGCAAGGCGAACCCACGTTCAAGAGATTCCAGAGTGTCGCCCCATCTTAAAAACAAAAACAAAAACTGGAGAGTTAGCAAAAGACTCATGGAGGAAGGAAGGAAAGAAAGAGAGAGAGAGAGAGAGAGAGAGAGAGAGAAAGAGAGAGAGAGAGAGAGAAAGAGAGAGGAAAGAGAAAGAGAGGAGAGAGAAAGAGAGAAAGAGAGAGAAAGAAAGAGAGAAAGAGAAAGAAAGAGAAAGAGAGAGAAAGAGAGAGAGAAAGAAAGAAAAGAGAGAAAGAGAAAGAGAAAGAAAGAAAGAAAGAGAAAGAGAGAAAGCGAGAGAAAGAAAGAAAGAAAGAAAGAAAGAAAGAAAGAAAGAAAGAAAGAAAGAAAGAAAAAAGACAAGCTCTGAGTTTTACGCCCCCAATTTAAAAAACGAGGGACATTTACAATCCCGCCAGGGTGGCTAATTGAAAGACGTCTGGTTATCCTGTTTACATAAACCTCGAGATCCGTAATCTACGGGGTGGACATAAAATCTAAATCTAAATTTAAAATGATTGAAGGCCAGAGAATCCCTGGCTCTGTAGGTCGAGCCTCCGTAAAGCTAATTTAAGCTTTTAAAGGGGGAGAAGAGATGGAAAACGGTTTTGCAGGAGGTTTTTTTGAGGGGGGGGGGTGTTTTTGAGGCACCTACTTTCCCTGGCTTCACCGGTCTTCAAAACACCCACCGGCCTGGCCAAATCACGCACCTGAATTACCAGAGAATTCAATGAGAAAGGGACCCTATGGTTGCGAGAAGTGATGGAAGGCAAAAGGGTTAAATTGCCCAAGTCAGTTAGATTAGTCAAATGCAGAGTTTTCCAAACCTCCCAGTTTCTGCACTCCTATTTTAGACCTAGGCAAAAGTTCTTTGCCAAGATAGATGCCACCTCTGGGCAGTGACAGCTACTTTGGTGTCCTTCTCACTTTCTCCCTTCCCGTCCCTTCCCTTCCCTTCCTCTTCTCTCTTTCTTTCCTTCCTCCCTCCCTCCCTCCCATTCCCATCTCTCTCTCCTCCCGTTCTCTCTCCTCTCCTTTCCTCTCCTCTCCTCTCCTCTCCTCTCCTCTCTCTCTCCTCTCCTCTCCTATCCTCTCCTATCCTATCCTATCCTATCCTATCCTGGATAGATGATAGATAGATGATAGATGATAGATAGATAGATAGATAGATAGATAGATAGATAGATAGATAATAGATAGATAGATAGATAGATAGATAGATAATAGATAGATAGATAGATAGATAGATAGATAGATAGATAGAAGATAGATAGATAGATAGATAGATACCGATAGATAGATAAATAGATAGATAGATAGATGATGATGATAGATAGATAGATAGATAGATAGATAGATAGATAGATAATAGATAGATAGATAGATACTGATAGATAGATAGATAGATAGATAGATAGATAGATAGATAGAAACCGATAGATAGATAGATAGATAGATAGAGATAGATAGATACAGATAGATAGATAGATAGATAGATAGATAGATAGATAGATAGAAACCGATAGATAGATAGATAGATAGATAGATAGAGATAGATAGATACAGATAGATAGATAGATAGATAGATAGATACTGATAGATAGATAGATAGATAGATAGATAGATAGATAGATAGATAGATACCGATAGATAGATAGATAGATAGATAGATAGATAGATAGATAGAGATAGATAGATAGATAGATAGATAGATAGATAGATAGATAGATAGATAGATACCGATAGATAGATAGATAGATAGATAAATAGATAGATAGATAGATAGATAGATATAGATAGATAGATAGATAGATAGATAGATAGATAGATATAGATAGATAGATAGATAGAAAGATAGATAGAAAGATAGATAGATAGATAGAAAGATAGATAGATAGATAGATAGATACTGATAGATAGATAGATAGATAGATAGATAGATAGATAGATAGATAGATTTAATTTAATTTAATTTAATTTAATTTAATTTAACTTAATTAAATTTAATCATATTTCTATGCCACCCAACTCCCAAGGGATTGTTAGATAGATCTAAGCAATTTAGACAGTGGAGAGAATGCCCAAGATTGTGTCCCAAAGAAAAAAAATCCAATATTTTGGGTGGGCCAATCTGGGGGGTGTTGTTGAAATTCACCACTCCAATTTACTGAAGTCTTCCTCCGCCACTTCTTTCCTTCCATTCCTCAGCGATTGAAATGATGTGATGAATTGAGGCAATCCACCCTCCGCATGTTCCCCTCATTCTCAACATCTCTCATAAATGTATCTAAAAGCAGAGGAGTTCCTAAGGGGTGGGGTGGGGGGGAAGCCCACCCCTTTTATCGCCTGAAAAGGGAGGTTTGCCATCTTTCATCAGCCCGAATGCAAAACACATTTGTTGGCTTGTTCCAAGAAGCCAAATTCTGCGTCTCTCCATCCAGATGCTTCTAACTGAAGCTCCTTTTTCTCTTCCGGACAATTCTCTAAGTCGCTTCCCATCTTCAAATATCTCCCTTCTTTGGTTTGCTCCCAGCTGGGGAAGTTCCCACCAGTCCAGAAAATAGAAAATTTGCAATTTTGGGGTTGAGAACTTGAGAACTGGGCTATATCTTCAGTCTTCATTCGGCCAAGGGATTGCGATAATTTAACAGTCGTAATGGCTTCCATGTGCTACATATTCAATGGGAACACAAATCTAAAGTTACGGGAAAGCAGATGTTAGGCCTATAATATAAAGAGTCAGTTTGATGTAGCGGTTGAGGCACCAGGCGAAAAACCAGGAAATGGTGAGTTGTAGTCCCACCTTAGGTGTGAAAGCCAGCTGGGTGACTTTGGGCTAATCGCCAGGAGACGGTGAATTCTAGGTTCCACTATAGTAATGAAAGCTGGCTGGGTGACTCTGAGCCAGTCACCAGGAGATGGTGAATTCTAGTCCTGCCTTAGGCATGAAAGCCATCTGGGTGACTTTGGGGCCGATCGCCAGGAGACGGTGAATTCTAGTTCCACTATAGGCATGAAAGCTGGCTGGGTGACTCTGAGCCAGTCACCAGGAGATGGCGAATTCTAGTCCTGCCTTAGGCATGAAAGCCATCTGGGTGACTTTGGGCCGATCACCAGGAGACGGTGAATTCTAGTTCCACTATAGGCATGAAAGCTGGCTGGGTGACTTTGGGCCAATCACCAGGTGGCCGTGAATTCTAGTCCTGCCTTAGGCATGAAAGTCTGTTGGGTGACTTTGGGCCAATTCCCAGGAGACTGTGAATTCTAGTTCCACAATAGGCATGAAAGCCATCTGGGTGACTTTGGCCTAATTGCTAGGAGACTGTGAATTTCTAGTTCCACTATAGGCATGAAAGCTGGCTGGGTGACTTTGGGCCAATCACCAGGAGATGGTGAGTTCTAGTCCTGCTTTAGCCATCTGGGTGACCTTGGGCCACTTCCTCTCTCTCAGCCCAACTCCACTCACAAGGTTGTTGTTGTTGTTCCGAAAATAGGAGGAAGAAGGAGTATTAGGTATGTATGCTTACCAGGGCCCTAATCCTAATATTGCTCATTTTCTTGGAACAAGAATCTTACGAGTCTGAATGCGTTTCCCTCCCACCTCACTTTTATGCGAACCAGGGAGGGGTTTGTCTGAGAAGTTTTTCTTAAATTAGTTTCTTGGATCAGGCACAAGCCACGTTTATCTGATTGTTGCCTTGGCAGCAATTCTTCTTCTTGTCCTTCAAGGTCATTGACTGTGACCTCCACATCAGAAGAACAACAGAAGAACAGGCGTGGAAGGGACCTTGGTGGTCTTCTAGTCCAACCTCGAGCAGGGGACCCTCTACCAGTGACGGTGAACCTTTTCCGGACCGAGTGCCCAATGCGCCCGTGCACCCGTAAATGTGTATGTTTGCACACCCCAAAAATGGAATGCTTGCGTGGCCCCCATGCATGTGCCCCGCCCCTGCACATGCAGATGGCACCCACGCACGCCTGCCCCCCGTGCATGTGTGCACGCCCCCACATGCATGCAAGGCCCCCGCACACGCCCTGTGTATGCGGGTGCCGAAGAGGTTGTAGAAAAAAAAAAATGCTTTTAAAAGGAAAAAAAAAAAAAAGCCTCTGATGATCAGGCAACTCAGCTGGGATTGTCAGAGGCTTTTAAAAGCATTTTTTACAAGGAGGAGGAGGAGGAGGAGGAGGAAGAAGAAGACAGTAGGGTCCTTGGTGCACTTTGAGCTTGGTGATTTTCTTGCAGACATTTCATTACCCAACTAGGTAACATCTTGATAATAGAAGGCAGTGGGCCTTGTAGAGAGGAGGAGGAGGAGGAGGAGGAGGGGGGGGGGGGGGAGGAGGAGGAGGAGGAGGGGGGAGGAGGAGGGGGGAG